>NC_064808.1:27829894-28082732 GCF_023721935.1 Panthera uncia | reverse complement strand
ACACACACACACACACACACACACACACACACACACACACACACATACACACACACGCACACAGCCCACACTGCCCCTAAACCGGAGATGGTGCTAAAGAAACCCATGCAGGAGCGCGCACACACACACACACACACACACACATGCACACAGCCCACATTGCCCCCAGGCCGGAGATGATGCTAAAGAAACCCACACAGGAGCACACACACACACACACACACACAGCCCACATTAGAAACAAATGATTTAGAGTAAAAAGAACAACTTTACAGTAGAAAGAAAGAAAGAAAGAAAGAAAGAAAGAAAGAAAGAAAGAAAGAAGAAAGAAAGAAAAAGAAAAGGAAAGAGAGAAAGAAAGAAAAAGAAAGAGAAAGAAAGAAAGGTTTAGAATAAATATTTTAGAATAAATTTAGATTTAAAAATTGTACTTAAATTAAATCTACAAAAGAATATACATAAGCAGGTAAAAGAAGCTAGACAGGATAAACTTAGGTCAACAAGATTTTTTTTAACTGATCTCAGAAAGGCTTTCATGAAAGTAGAAAAGCCTCTCATGATACTTCAAACTAGCTGAGTATCAGAATCATGTGTAGAGCATTTTTAGTAAACTAGACTCTTGGTTCAGCCTCAGATTGGCTGAATTGAGCAGAGTGGGGCCTATGTGATCCTGAGGCTGTCGGGCTTGGAAACCACCTACCTCAGGACAGTGCTGATCACATATTTAGTGCATCCAAATGGATAATTGAAAGAAAGATTACTAAAGAGTTACGGTTAGTCAAAGAATATGACTTACTCTAAAAAAAAATTTAAACAAGAGTTTTTACTCTTTCACTGGTTTATCAATAAACATATATTGAGTGACAACTAAGAACAAGACACTGCTTTACAAAGGTGGCAACTGACTGAATGTGAGAAAAGAGAGATAAGATAATAATAATAATAATATCAGCTATTGGAATTAAGACTTTTAAAATTAAATTAAAAAAATAATAATAGCTGCTAATATTAGTGTTTCAATGTGCTAGTCACTGTTTTAAACACACAAATATTACCATTTTTATGTATTATCTCATTTTTAGTGTTCACAAATATTCTCTCACGATGACCCAATATTATCCCCATTGCACAAATGACAAAATTGAAAAACAGGGGTTAACTAACTTTCAAAGACCACAGAGCTGGTTAACCAGTATAGCTTAGACTTGAATCCAGGCAATCTGACCCTAGCACCCATGTTCTTAAACAGTATAATATATTAGCTGGGCCAGAGAATAAAAAAGTTGCTCTGAAGATGCACCATGAACTCTGAGTGAAAAGGAGTGAAAACTTGATACCAACATTTCTATATTCTAAGCCTGCGTCAAAATCACAATTGAAAACGATTTAATTTCTTGACATAAATGACATGTTCATACAAAATTCACACCACAGAAAAAACACTCAGTACGGATTCTTATATATAATTGCTAAAGCATTTGGAAGATTCTCTGAAACAGAATGGGCAATATTTATCTTGAAATTAATTCCTAATGAAAATTCTTAGCCTCATAGTATGTTTCAGATGAAACTATTTTTGATACTTAACACTAAGTTTTTTATCAAATTTGACAAAAATGAGTTTTGTTTCTCTAAAAATTCACATTCAACATACAAAGTGAAAATGTTGTTATTGAGGGTATTCAAACAAATGCAATTAAGGTAAGTCCCAAATGTTTTTGAACAAAACCATTAACCATTATTAAATTAACCTAACAAGACTGTGTACTGCATACAGACTTGTAATTTCTGATATCTGTTTTTCAAATCTGATGCAATGTGTTATAATTACACTTTGTATTTTATATTAAAATTTCATGTAAGACAAACATAGATTTTAGAGATTCTACACAGGTGTGATTTTTTTTGTTGTTCTAAGTAAGCTTTATGCCCAACTTGGGGCTTGAACTCAAAACCTGAAGATCAGAAGCCCTGTGCATTACCAGCTGAGCCAGCCAGGTGCCCCTACACAGATATGATTTTTAAATTAATGTTAAAATCTATTTTGAATGTACAAAGGACCATTTGTACAAGAAGACATTTAATTAACAGGTATATGGAATTTTTTCATCTCAAGAGCAATATAGTAAGTGCTAATAAAAATAATGAAATACAGGGGCTCCTGGGTGGCTCAGTCGGTTGAGCATCCAACTTTAGCTCAGGTCATGATCTCACGGTCTGTGAGTTCAAGCCCCACGTCGGGCTCTGTGCTGACAGCTCAGAGCCTGGAGCCTGCTTCGGATTCTGTGTCTCCTTCTCTCTCTGACTCTCCCCTGTTCATGCTCTGTCTCTGTCTCAAAAATAAACATTAAAAAATATTTTTAAAAATAATGAAATGCATAAATATTAAACTAAACTATCAAATATTAATATATTTTTAAATGGGGTGCCTGGATGGCTTATGCATCCAACTTTGGCTCTGGTCATGACTATATATATATATATATATATATATATATATATATACTGAAATAGTTAGTAATATATATATATACACACACACTGAAATAGTTATATCAATACAACCCTTCCAAAAGACTTATTAAGAGCTTCATATATTTATAAACTTAGGCAATAATTTTCATTTGGGGTATTATGCTAAGCAAATAATTGTGAAGAAGTTTATTGCAGGAAAAGAAAAAAATGTAATTGTATTACAATAGGAGAATGGGTGTTTAGTGCAGTATATTAGTCAGGGTTCACTAGAGAAAAAGAATAAATAAGATATAGATAAATAGACAGCAAGAGATGTATGAGGAGGATTAATTCACACCATTATGAAGGTTGAGGAATCCTATGATCTATCATCTGCAAGCTAGAGGCCCAGAGAAGTTGGTGGTGGTTCTGGCCCAAACCAGAGAGCTTGAGGACCAGAGAAGTCAATGGTGCAAGTCCCAATCTGAGTTGTAAGGTCAGAGAATCAGGAGCAATGATGTTCCAGGGAAAGAGAAGATGAATGTACCAGCTCAAGCAAGACAGTAAATTTGCCCTTCTTCTGCTTTTTGTTCTGTTCAGGCCTTCAGCGGATTACATGATGCCCACTTACACTGGTGAGGGCAATCTTTTTTGTTCAGTCTACCCATTCAAAGATACTCTCTTTTGGAAACACCCTCACAGACACAACCAGAAATAATGTTTTACCAGCTATCTGTACATCTCTTCACCTGGTCACGTTGACACATAAAATTAACCATCATATACAACATGGCATAAGTATAATTGGCCCCCTTAGCATTGCTCAAAAGTATCATTAACTATTATTAGATTAATATGTTACAGAAGGTATGTATATGTGGTAAAAATGAGGACAAATGGGAATCTTACTGCTGATGAAAGTGTAAACTGATGTAACAGTTTGTAATGTAAACAGTTTGTAATGTTTGTAACAGTTTGTAATGTAAAAATGGACAATAACCCATAAAAATGTGCATACTCATTTTATAATTTTGCTTCTAGATATACATCCTGCAGAAATCTTCATATATGTACAGAAGGAATAATATACAAAATGTCTATAGGAGCATTGTTTCTAACAACAAAAATGGGAAACAAACTGTCAACAAGTAATTAGATAAATAGACTGTGGTATATTCACATAATGAAATATTGTATAACAGTTAAAAATAAATGTATAACATTATTATACATCAGCATGAATACATTTCATAAATGTTGCAAGTGCATAATGATATACATTATATCATTTGTACCATTTATATAAAGCATGAAAAAATGCAAAACATATGTGTATATATGTCTTAAATGATTCCTATACATATTTTTATATGATTATACTCTCTTGTTCTCTCTCTGTATATAATAAAGTATGTGTGTGTTATAATATAAAACACACCTAGAAATTCAGGATAATGATTACCTTTGAAAAGGAGGCAAAGGGAGGGGAAATGCTGAATTTATGCTTTATTTCCTAAAAATAAAAATATGAAGAAAAGACTTGATAGATTTGGGTTGCACAAGTGTTTATATCAATCTTTTATGTCTTGAATATTCCCTTGTTTATTTAAAACAAAGGGAAATAAGAAAGACACTTCCATTCCATACAGAAAACTGGGAAACACAAAGCTGGGGAGGAATACAGTGTGATTATTGAACAGTGGTGAGAATTACTTGACTTCAGAAAAGATTCCAGTATGACAGAATGAAAAAGAAAAAAATTGAACTGATAAGACAGCCTTGATAGAAGACTTAGGAAATCAGGCAGAAGAATAGTGGAAAGACAGTGTTTATATTAAGAATATAATTTTCTCTTATATTTAAAATTCTGAAACTATGTACCTAATTCCAGGCAAACTATGTAGCTGCACCTTTCTTCTGGAATTAGAGGTGATTTGTTCCCTAGCTCAACATAATGGTAATCACAGAAACAATTCAAAATAAAGAAAACAGAGAAAAAAGACTGAAGAGAAAAAACCCAGCAGACTAACATGTGTAAGTAGAGTCCAAAAAAAAGGAGAAAGAGTTGAGAACAGAAAGCAGTATTTTAAGAAATAAAGGCCAAAAATTTGACAAATATTATAACCTGACAGATTCAAGAAGTTCAACAAATCTCAAGCAGATAAATCCTCTTCCATCCCAATAAAAACACAAAAGGCACATCATGATCAAATTGAAAAAAAAAAATGATAAAAAATCTTAAAAGCTGCAGACAAAGAACTCATTACATCAAGAGAAACTCAGGTAAGGATGATACCCAACATCACACCAGAAACTCATATAACCAGAAGACAACAAATAGCACTTTAAAGTTTGGGGAAGGGCGCCTGGGTGACTCAGTCCCCTAAGTATCCCACTTGGTCCGTGAGTTCAAGCCCCGCATCCAGCTTGCTGTCAGCACACAACCCACTTCATATCCTCTCTCTCCCTTTCTCTCTGCCTGCCCCGTCTCACTCAAAAATAAATAAAAACATTTAAAAAGAAAAAAAATAATAAATTTTTGGGGTGAAATCTATTGATCTAGAATTTCATATTCAATGAAAATACCTTTGTGTAATGAAGGTGAAATTAAGATTTTCTCAGACCAAAAAAAAATTTTTTTTAACAAAAAGAGGTGTTTAAGGAAGTTCTTCAGGCAAAAGGAAAACAATACAAGTGGTCACTTGGATTTGTTAAGGAATAGAGTGTAAAACCCGTAAGTATATGAGAAATAAAATACACTTTTCCTCTTTTAAAATCTCTTTAAAAGGTAATTGCTTCAATAAAAATTAGTAAGATTTTCTGAGTTTAACTATGTATGAGTAAAATATATGACAATAGTAGCACAAAGAACAGGAGAGATAAATGGGAATATATTGGTATAAGTTTCTTAGATTATAATAAAGTAATAAATATTATTCAAAGATAGACTAGGAAAAGTTAAATACATACACTCTAAGTCTTAGAGCAACATATGCTCATACACACAAAACAAAACAAAGATATATAACTAATAAGCCCATTGTAAAAATAAAACAAAAATCATTAAAAGAATACTTATTTAATTCAAAAGATGTCAGTAAAAAAAAAAAAAAACAAAACAAAACAAAAAACAAAACAAAAGGAAAAGAGAAAACAAGAAAAGAAAGAGACCAAACAGGGGGCACCTGGGTGGCTCAGTCAGTTAAGCAGCTGACTTCGGCTCAGGTCATGATCTCGTGGTCCGTGAGTTCGAGCCCCACGTCGGGCTCTGTGCTGACAGCTCAGAGCCTGGAGCCTGTTTCAGATTCTGTGTCTCCCTCTCTCTGACCCTCCCCCGTTCATGCTCTGTCTCTGTCTCAAAAATAAATAAACGTTAAAAAAATTTTTTTCTTTAAAAAAGAGACCAAACAGAACACAAATGACAAGATAGTATAATTAAACTCAAGCATATCAATATTATATTAAATGTAAATGGTCTAAGCAAGCCAATTAAAAGTAAGAAATTGTCAGATTGGAGGAAAAAGCAAGACATAGATATATTCTTTTTACAAGAAACACACTTTAAATATAAAGATACAATAGGTTAAAAGTAAAAGGATCAAAAGCACTACCTTCTGATAACACAAGTGAAAAATTGCAGTAGTTATATTACTATGAAACAAAGTAAACTTCTGAACAAAGAATATTAACAATTAATAATAATTTTTAAAAGTTAATTCATCAAGAAAATATAACAATTCTAAATGTTAATGACTCTACTAACAAAGCTTCAAAGTATAGGAAAAAACACTGAAACAACTGGGAGAAATATATAAGTTCACAATTATAACAAGGATAATAGAAGACTTGAACAATACTATCCAGCAGCTTGAGCAAACTGACATTTATGGAATACTCCAACCAACAAAGTAGAACATATATGGAACATTCATTTAGACTATATTCTGAGCCATAAAACAAATATCAGAATTTTTCAAAAAATTAAAATTACACAAAGTATGCTCTCTGACTACAATGCAAACTAGAAATCAATAACAGAAAGATATATGGAAATGCCCAAATAATTGGAAATTTTTTAACACAGTTCTAAATAACAGATGAGGATATCACAAAGAAATATGTTAAATCTTTTGAACTGAATAGAAATGAAAACAGCACATTGAAACTTGGTAGACACAACCAAAGCAGTGCTTTGAGGGAAATTTATAGCAGTAAAATGTTTGTAGTAGAAAAGAAGAAAGGTCTGAAAACAATAATCTAAGCTTCTACCTTATAAACTAGAAAAAAAGTAATTAGGCTTTACATAAGCAGAAGAAAGGAATCAATAAAGAAAAAAGATCAATGAAATAAACAGCATACTAAAAAATAGAAAATCAATTAAATCAAAAGTCATTTCTAGGAAAATATCAATAAAATTAATAAATTTCTAGCTATATCAATCAGGTAAGAAAAATGAGTTAATAGAACTACAAACACAAGAAATTAAAAGGCAAATTCTACAGACTTTACATGGATGATAATAGGATATTTTGAACACCTTTATGTCAAAAATTCAACAATTTAGATTAAATGGATAAATTCCTTCAAAGACTACTAAACTATTAAAGGTCATTAAAAGGAATTCATTACCTAAATAGCTGTATTTCTAAGAAGGAAATTTAATTCCTAATTAAAAATCTTCCCAACAAAGAAAATTCCAGATCCAGATAGCTTTACTAATGAATTTTACCAAACACTTATGAATTAATACAAGTATTAAACAAACTTGGAAAAGAAAAAAAGAAAAAAATACCTCCCAACTCATTTTATGAGACCAGCATTACCCTAATACCAACACTAAACAAAGACAACAGAAGAAAAAGAAACTACAGGCCAATGTCCCTGATGCTCATAGACACAAAAATCACTAAGAGCATTTTAATAAATCAGTTCAAATAATGTATATAAAGAGGATAATACTTCACAATCAAGTAGGGTTTATCCCAGGAAAGCAATTTAGTTTAACACTTGAAAATGAATCAATGTAATTCACTATATTAACAGCCAAGCTACATATATGAAAATGTTAATAACTGCAGAAAAACAACAGTAGTTGACAAAGTATTTGACATACAATATAATCTAAATAAGCAGAGATGTCTAGTGATATTTATCAAATTATCTATCCTTTCTTTATGATCTGTAAGGCCATCTCTCATATATTAAATATGACATGGTTTTGTTTCTGTACATTTTATTTACTCCCATTGATTTGTTTGCCTATCTCTGCATTAAAACCACACTACTGTATGATTTTGACTTTCTAATAATTCCTCATTACTGAAAGAACAGTTCTTTAAAATTGTGGTAGCAATTATTTGTTCTTGGCTTTCCCAAATTTACCAAGTTCCGTGGACAATCTTGTTGGATTCTGAGTGGAGCTGCATTGAATTTATAGATTAATATAAAGAAGAACTGATATCCTTATAATATGTAGACTTCTTACTTAGAACTTAACATATCTCTGCTTATTCATTCCATATTTTATGTCTGAAAATGTTTTATAGGCTTTTTTCATAAAAGTTTTATATATCTTTTGTTGGGTTTATTCCTAGGTAATTTATACCATTTTGTTGATTCCAGAACTGGAAGTGGAATGTCTCTGATAGGTGTTATCTTGCAATCAACAACAAAAAACTTTATAGTGACTAGCTATGCTCACCAACACATTTTATCAATTTATATGGTCATCATTGTTTCTTGAATTTGTTTGCTTCCTTCTGAGTTCACTTTTTTTCCTTACTGAAGTTTAACCTATCTTGAATCTCCTTTGGGTACTCCTCCCTCCCTATCCAGAAGTCCTTAAACCGTATCCATCTAGCTCACTGACTTCAGTGAAGTACCAAGTCCTAAAAACTTGTTTGGTGTGCCTACTATCTGATGCTAGTATGGATAGTATACATCTGATCAGAGAATCAGTAAGTGGCTGGCTCAGTTCTAAGAAATAAAACCATATCTTTGTGCTCCCCATTCACTCAATAGGCCCAGAGGTCTCTATAAATCTATCAGCCCTGTCAGTAGGTCTGCAAATTTTTCAGCGGCTTTCCTGAGCTACACAAGATTGGTGTTGGAAGGACTGCAAACCCCTGTCCCTGCCTTCACACAGTATCCTTCAGTTAGGCACCACAGATTACTTCCAACCAGGAGCCCAGCAGACCTGTGGCTTTAGTTCTGCTCACAGCTTGGGTATCTATTCTAACTCTGGTTCACAGTAATATTCAAAATACCTAAAAACTGAGTACATCCCAGGTACAAAACATTCACAACACATGTCAGCTTGTAAAAGAAGGAGGAGGAAGAGGAAGAGAGGAAAGAAAGAGGAAAAATGAGTATGATGTCTGAAACTTACTTAGAAAATGCATCAAGGGGCGCCTGGGTGGCTCAGTCGGTTAAGCATCCGACTTTGGCTCAGGTCATGATCTCGCGGTCCGTGAGTTCGAGCCCCGCATCAGGCTCTGTGCTGACAGCTCAGAGCCTGGAGCCTGTTTCTGATTCTGTGTCTCCCTCTCTCTCTGACCCTCCCCCGTTCATGCTGTCTCTCCCTGTCTCAAAAATAAATAAACGTTAAAAAAAATTTTTTTTTAAAAAGAAAAAAAAAAGAAAATGCATCAAAAAATGGTTTGATGGATGGATAGAGAGATGGATAGATAGGTACCATTTGGTAGAGTAAATATAGTAAAATGTTAATTCTAGATTCTAGGTGGTAGGTACATGCATTTTCACTGTAAAATTCTTTCAATATACCTGTATGTTTGAAAGTCTTAATAATAGAATATAGAAGAAATGTTTTACTTACAAAAGCCATGTTAAAGATGTACAGGATGACATACAGTCCTTATACAGTATGTCAAGGGGTTGTGAAATCAATTTAGTGGGTCCACACCAGGATTTCAACAATGTCTCACATGTAGTAAGGTTAAATCCTATTTTGAAAAACTCTTGTTTTGTTTTATTTTATTTTATTTTATTTTATTTTATTTTATTTTATTATTTTATTTTATTTTTAAGTTTTTATTCATTTGAGAGACAGAGAAAGAGAGAGAGAGAGGCAGAGAGAGGAAGAAAAAGAAAGAATCCCAAGCAGGCTCCAGCACACCAGTGCACAGTCCGACACAGGACTCAACTCATGAACCATGAGATCATGACCTGAGCCAAAGTTAGATGCTTAGCCGACTGAGCCACCCAGGTGCCCCCAAAATTCTTGTTTTATATACATATGTGGAAAGGTGTATCTATAATACTAAATTGTAATGTAAAGTATTTTTGGGCTGTGAATTATGATATAAAATGTATTTTTTTACTATGGATTACAATCAAAGAAGTTCAAAAGCCACCAGTGCAGAAGTGGCCAAAAGCTCAAAGTTCACATCTTCTCATTTCAAGGGACTGGAAGAAAAAGAAATGAGAAGGAGGTGGTGTGAGATGGAGGAGGGGCGTGTGGAGAGAGAGCTGAGCTTTGGTCTACTATTGCCCAGCTTAGAGAGGAGCAGGTATGTTAGATAAGTTGAGGACAAGGCTAAGGGCAAAAGGTTTCCATCTGGATTCTCATTTGATATTCCAGGAGATGACTGTGTTGAAGCTGTTCCCTTTCACCAATCTTCGGCAATAGTGAGGGGGATGGAGGCACAGAGTAAATGCAGTGGTAGAAAGAGGGTCATAGTCTAGCTTTCTTGAGTCATTTTCAGTTGGGGTATGGATTAAGACCTACAAATTTTCACACGGCCACTGGGTAAGTAAAGGTATCAAAGTCCTGAGCCAGAAATGCCACAATATTCAAGGGCCAAAATGCCCACTTTGACTGTACTGCAGAGGCTGTAAGGGAGACCTAGCTAGGCCATGAAAACATGTAGAATGTGGCAGAAACTCAGTAAGAACCTAACTAATGCTAAAGCTTTCAGCGAGCACTCCTACCCAAGAAGACAGCAGTTCAGGAGTTACATCAGCTGAGCAAACCTCAGCAAAAAAAACCAGTAATTCCTCAGCAGTTGAAGACCACATAGCTCAAAGGACTATTTTGCTTCCCTGGCACCATGAGGACTCCAAAACATTTTGCTCACTACTATCTAAAAAGAATTTAGAAACCTCTGCACCCCTCAGTTAGAAACTATGTACCGTCACTTAGAAACCAACATTGTAAGTTGACATTTAAAATGTTTTATTGCTAGTGTAAAAACAGTTGCAAAGGATGTCTTTTCCAGCTGTTTACAAATATTGCCATTACTAAATAAAAATGTTAAATTTTTCTTTTAAATCTATCCAGTGAGATTAAATATCAGTACAATTTTATATCAACCATCATCCATTTTTTAAAATCCATGGAAAAGCTTTGTGGGGGCCTGGGTGCCTCAGTCAGCTGAGCATCCAACTCTTGATTTTGGCTCAGGTCATGATCCCAGGTAGGACTGAGCCCCACATCAGGTTCCATGCTGGATCCTGCTTAAGATTCTCTCTCTCTCTCCCTCTGCCCCTCTTCCCTGCTCACACTTTCTCTCTCTCCCTCCCTCCCTCCCTCCCTCCCTCTCTCTCTCTCTCTAAAATAAAATAAAATAAAATAAAATAAAATAAAATAAAATAAAATAAATATATGGAAAAGCTCTTAATCATAAAGTTTACCTGTTCCTTTTTCTCCTCAACTTCATATTTCTATCCCATTTCTTCCTTAACAGAAACACATAAACAACAAAGGAAAGGTTCAGAGCCCTACAAGAAGTTTATGGCACCAATATTTCCAAATGTCCCTTTGTTTGATGTGCTAGAGGTTTTTCTACTCCAGGGTGAAGCACCATAGTAGATTCAGGATGAGGGAGAAGTATGCTCTGCCTAAGGATAATAAAAGATGGGAAAGGAGAAGAGGCATATACCACATTTGCAGGGAGAATAATTGTAGTAAAAAGTACACATGGAGGGATGCCTAGGTGGCTCAGTTGATTAAGTGTCTGATCTTGATTTCAGCTCAAGTCATGATCTCAAGGTCATGGGATCAAGCCCAGTGTCGGGTTCTGCACTGATTAAGATTTTCTCTCTGCCCCTCTCCCCAGCTCGTGCCCTCTCTCTCTCTCTCTCTCTTTTTCAAAAAAAAAAAAAAAGTACACATATAAGTTAAGAATTAGTCATCTATTCCTTAAAACTACTCTTCTTGCTCTTTGGGTATCTGCAGAGGAACAACTTCAGTTGACTTAACCTCCCCATCTCCCTAAAAACCTAGATGCCTTCCTGGAGGAAACACAGAAGGGCAGAAATAATGGGCATCTGAGCCTCGTTATCCACAAGGCTGCTACCTAAAAGAATGGTTAAAATTTTTTGCCTCAGTCAAATTTAGTTTTTACTTTTCTCTAGTACCATGAGTGACACCTTCTGTGAAAAGTCAAATCAAATTTACACAAATTCTCAAAAAATACTTCTTTGCATATCTTGTACAGTGTGTGTGAGTTTGCTTACTTGAAACATGTATCTCCTTCCTAGAGTAAACTCTAACATATGTTTTGCAAACTCAGTGACTTTCATTCCCTGTCCATAGTCTTCAACCACTCTAGGATCTTAGATGCTCCAATTCTGAGGATGAAGAAGGCCATTAGTCTCAGTCTTACATTCAAAATAGTCCACAATTAGCCATTTTCCTTACCTCCAAATAAAATTATACATACAATCAAAGAGATATAGTGACAGAATCATTTGAAAGAGACAGTACAAAACTTTTGTCCCTTCACCAGATCATGCTCCCTATATGGGTTATGAATTAATATTTTTAGGGGTGCCTGGGTGGCTCAGTCTGTTAAGTGTCCAACTTTGGCTCAGGTCATGATCTCACAGTTCGTGGGTTCAGGCCCCACATTGGGCTCTGTGCTGACAGCTTGGAGCCTGGAGCTTGCTTCAGATTCTGTGTTTCCCTCTCTCTCTGCCCCTCCCCCGATCATACTCTTTCTCTCTCTCTCTCTCTCTCTCAATAAGTACACATTAAATTTTCTTTAACTTTATATAGTTTATCATCATAAAAAATAGAACAATTATATTGTGGGGGGGAGGAGTGTTGACAGAGTTAATCTTAAGTGTCATCATGTAAAATATACCCAATGGTTTTTATATCCTCTTTTGACATTTCTTCATTATTATACTCTGAACCTCAAAAAAAAAAAAAAGGGGGGCCACTCTCAACCTATGGGAGATCTTATCTACACCCACTGCTCTTATTTCCTCAACATCACTTCTTTCTTTTTTTGTATCAAGTACAACTTGTTTGAAAATAAATCTTACACACTCCTAACTTCATACCATTGCCTATATTAATCTCTTTTTCAAGCCCTCCCCATATTTCAGTTAATGAAGCATACCTTGCCTACTAACTGCAAACATGGAGCTCCAGTCCCATTATAGCTCTGCCTTGCTGTCTCAACTCATTTTGCACAAGTATTTCAATTGCCTATGTATAATATTAATAATCAAGGTATTACTTATATGTGGAATTAAAAAACAAACAAACAAAAAAAGGTCAAACTCATAGAAACAGACAGTGTAAGAGTGGTTCCCAGGGACTGAAAGTGTGGAAAATAGGAAGATAGGAAGAAGTTGGTAAGAGGGTACAAACTTTCAGCTATAAGATGAATAATATCTAAGATATGACATGGTAACTATAGTTGATAACACTGCATTATATATCACTGAAATTTTGCTAAAAGAGTAGAACTTAAATATTCTCCTCAAAAAATATATATAAATATATGAGGTGATGTATGTGTTAATTAACTAGATGGTAGGAATCCTTTCACACTGTAAACATATATTAAATCACTATGATGTACACTTTAAATATCTCACAATTTTGTCAATTATACCTGAATAAAGCTGAAAAAAATAATAAAGATGATGATAGCTTACCAGTCTCAGGTGCTGTGATAAGAGTTTTATATACATTAACTACTTAATCTTCATAACAACCCAATGAGGTCATTATTATTATCGTTGTTACTCTTATCATTATCTATAAACTGAGAGGTCTGGATTCGATGGCCTCTAAAGCTCACTTCAACCTTAAAATGCTTTCATTCTATTTTTAATCTTTTTTATAAATTCCCATACAACATAGGATCTGTACCACATATTTTTAGTACTTAAGTACACACTAATAAGCATATCCTAAAAGTTTCATGTGCCTACGCTTTACCTCCAAAACAAGAATGTAAGCTTCCCAAGGGCAAGGTATTGGACAGTTCTGCTGTATAATCAACCCTGGTTAATGAGCACATAAGGACTATTCAACATTTCATCATTTGAGTTTGTCTTCTTTGGTGGTCTAATTTTTTTTTTTTTTTCATGGAGTAGGGAGATCTTTTCTCACCAAACAAGATTAGGTTAATTCAGTGACTGCCACAATCATAGTCCCTAAGGACACCACACCACATAGTTTATTTGCAGGGATTTTGACACACATTGAAAGTCCTACATGTGTCCATCTGATGGTTAGATGGCAAATAGGTTGTGGCCTATGTCAGGGTTTGTTTTTCTTTCTTTTTTTTTTTTTTTCTTAACATAATTTATTTTGTTTTGTGAAGACCAGAGTACGTATCTACCCAACCCTGATTTAAACCCTGACCGTATTAAAAGAGCCTTTTTTATTTTATTAGTCATTGAATGTAAAATTCAATGCCAGAAGTATAATTAGGGTATCTAGACTGAATTTCTTCTGCTAGAACAGCACTGTCCAATAGAATTTTCAGTGATGATGTGGCTATTGGCATTTGAAATGTGGATAGTGAGACTGAGGAACTAAATCATTTTATTTTATTTTTTAATTATAACTAATTTAAATTTTAAAACCTCATGAGATTTTAATAGTGTATCAGGCAGTGCAACTCTAGAAGATATAACTCACCTGTGGCTTGCCAAGGCTAAAGACTAGGATCTTTTCAGTACTTTTATGTTGTTATTCTCTTTTCTGAAACTTTGAATATTTACTTCCCAGTGACATAATAAGTGTTGACGAATGGTTTCTTGATGTATCCTTATCCATGTATATGATTTGCTTTATTTAGGAACTTGAAATATCTTAAAAATTTAGTAACAGTATCCTGATTATTTTTAGGAAATTATGTAAACTTGATTTTCTGATATAATTAATTTGAAAAACTTTGAAGACAGTGATAAATTAATGCTATACTCCTTCGCATCTTTGTTACATACATAAAATATGGGCAAATAATGAGTTATATTATTTAAAAATCAGTAATTTATTGCTTTAATTAACATGTATTCAAGCTCATGCTATTAACAACAACAGGTGAGAGGAAACCCATGATATGTCTCTTAATAAAATAAAGCAAGGCAACGATTTCCAAAACGTTTACTCTGCGTCTTCTTCATCAATCAATAGTTAATAATCAAAGATTTTTAACTAACAATCAGTGACAACACTGATCAATTTGAATAGAAAATAGAAAATGCTAGTCAATCCTCAAGAGAGTTGGTTTTCCTCCCCCTAGGAATATGCCTTCAATACTGCTTTAGTTCTTCAGGGGGAAAAAAAAATTCATATTCTTGTCCATTCACACAAACCTCTCGGTGAGCATTATTGTTTTGGGAGGAGGGGGCAGCAGGCAGGGGGCCCAGGATGTTGACGGAACAGATAGGATGTCAGGTGAAGATAGAATGCTGTGCCCTCTCTAACCAGCTGAAGACTCGGCATGATTGTTTTCTTACAAATAATACCTGTGGGTGTTGAAACTGTTCAGGGAATCTATCAAACACACTCTTTCACTTTGCTGCTGTAACTCTATAAAATTTATTCTCATTTCAAAAGAGTCATAGGCAATAATACCTGTAGGTGGTTGAGTAATTTAAAGAAAATTTGTCAGGTCTACTTTCACTTACTTTACCAGAACAATTCTATACTTATTTGGAGGTTTTAAAATGCAACATTTTCTATTCAGTATGATTAAAAAATTTCAAAATAAGAGCCCCTTATCTAAAGAGTTGTCTTAAACTAAATATAAGTAAAGAAAATATAATATTAGGATGTTTTAGAATAAAACTTTGATCCAAAAAGGAAAATAAATTAATGTTGTTTTTCCATTTTTTATAATTATATAAATAATTCACACACAGATGTACAAGAACAGAAAATACCTGACCGGTGTGACATTAGGAAAAAATATATTACTTTTAATGCCAAATTATCATTCTCAGGAAGTCATTCTCAGGAAAATCTGAAGGCTTAGGTCTATAAACTTATAAAAACTATCTACACAAATTGAAAAATATACAGATGGAAGAATAAAGGTAATAACCTTTCCAGATTAATTAACTTTCCTTGGTAAGTCATCAATATCCATATTAAGTTTACTTTATATTAAGTATCATAAAACACTTAAAGGTAGACTTTTAAAATTTTTCTATTATGCAACTGACATTTTTAGTCATAAGTTCAGAGGGAGAAAAGTTCAATAATGCTTAGTTTAAAAATGTATTTTCTGTATTAATTCATTTAAAAAACATTAAAAAGTTAATTAAACATTTAATTAATCAAAAAAGTGATAACTAACACTTTTTAAAGTGTTTATTTAAAAGTGAAGATATATTTTCAATATCCAGATGGAACTTACTCTTCATTAAAATGTTTACAATCACATACGCAGGAAAGTTTATCGTCCTATACAAAATTACTTTAAAATATCATTTTTAAATAAGAGCTCTTACTTGGTTCTTAACTTTTGAGGGAGTGTTTAATATTAATAAAAATAATATTTTGAATTGAAAGGTACCCAACTGAGATGCTAATAAAGCTCTCTGTTTCTATGTAACTGCATTATCAGGAAAAAAAAAAAAAGGAAAAATCTTTAAGTCTAATTTTTTTCCAAAGTGAGTTATTCAATAACTAGTTTTCATGGTAAAAAGTTCAAATTTGAGCCAAAGATACATATTTGATACTTTGTAGTATAATTCTAAGAGAATTAGAGAAAAATACAGATTAGAAAATTTTTCTCCTGACCTAAACAGCTTTATGACAAATCAAATGAAATGTTCCATGAAGATAAATGATGGAAAATAAACAATATTTCAATATTGTTTCCTGTTTTATCTATCCCATCATGGTTTTTGTCCCTCTCTGTAATAATTACCTATGCACCAACTCTAGATGGCAATATTGCACTTACTGTACTTTCAAGAAAATTGTCACAGTCAGTCCCCACATATCCTCTTTATCAACATTTTATGTGCCACGGATCTATAGCCTCTTATTATAAGTGTAATGAAGCAGAAGTTATTGAAGCATTTTATTGATTGCTCAGATCACAAGTTTACTGCCATACTGAATTGGCACCTTACTCACTGAAGCAAACTGCTGACACCTTTTTTAAAAAGTGACAACTACATCTATTTCATGACCAGAAATCCATTTTCATCTCTATCAAGACAAGAATGCAATTTTCACTTCATTTAACTGATGTTAGGCCTGCTCAAAGCATGACACTTAGAAAAAGACACAAGTTTAAGGTTCTTAAAATACTTCAAGTAACTAGAATGCAGCTTGGTTTCAGGAGAAAAAAATCAACAATCATTCAAATCTACAAACAACCTAATATTCTATAGAATTACCTAGCAGAACCTTAGAAGTAGTTTTCAACTACTTGAAACTACTGCAACACAATTTTAATGTTTTTAATAGTAAGTTGTATTTATATATTATTGATTTTGCTCCAAGCTTTTGAAAGACATCAAGAAGTTCAAAACTGAACTATTTTGGGTGTTGCCCCACTAAGGCTAAATCAAGGAAACAGCCCAATTTCTAGTGTATATTATAGATGGGGATCCTGTTTAGAGCAAATGACTATAGTTAACAACACTATATTATATGCTAAAAGTTGTTAAGAGAGTAGATCTTGAATGTTCTCACCACAAAAAAGAAATGGTAATTATGTGAGATGAGAAAGGTGTTAACTACCCCTATGATGGTAATCATTTCATTATATGTAAGTGTATCCAAACATCATGTTGTACACCTTAAACTTATACAAAGTTTTATGTCCATTGCATCTCAATTAAGCTGGGAAAAAAGTAGCTGGCATACCAATAATAAAGTATACATAAAGAATGAAATAGAAATAGTTACTCCTTCAGTCATGTTAAGACCAATAAATGACTTTGAGTGACCTAAGATACAAGATATAAAAAGACAAACTTTCAACACCTCTTTTATGGGGAATTAAAATATTAACATTTCTTGGAAAATACTTTTTGCAATCAACAAATTCTGTCAGTACTAAATGTAATTCAAGTATATTTTGAACTCAATCTATTCTGAGTAGAATTATATTATTATTTCTTTGCTACCTAAGTATCAAACTGATTAAGAGCATGGGTACAGTGGGCCAACATTAACTTAGGAAAGTTTTTAAACAAAATCTAGAGCTTTGGTAGAGGTTAGTTTAATGTAATAATAAAACACATTTCAGTGTTAAACTGCAAAACTAATATATGCTACAGTTGGATGGTCATTTCCTCATCTAATTACATGCCTGCAAAATAAAGTTATAGTACAAATCCAGTTTAGAAAGTGAAACCCAATCTCTGAAATAGAAATTCAGTGTCTGAGATTCTTATACCCAAGACATCAAATATAGAACATTTAGAAATAGCATGTAACAGCATTCAAAAAGTACTTTGTTTAATTAATAATTAAAAGGACCACATACACAAAAAGCTTAAATCACTTAGGCAGAAAACTATAGTTTTCAATAAACTTCATTAAACAATGGTCTATTACAAACAGCCCAAGTACATATTTCCAAATGAAAATTATAGAAATAAAACATTTCCTTTAGCTTCAGACATAAATAGAAATTGTCAGGTTTTTTTTTAAGTTTAGAAAATGCTTGAAGAGTTTAAGAAATATTTGGGTGTATTTTCTTTATTTATTGTTTTTAAGTAATCAACAAACTAAAATTTAATTTCAAAGTTGATCATTTCTTTCCAAAATATGGAAAAGGAGAAGTAAAATTCAAAAAAACCCTTCAATTTTTTTCATATCTTAAATTCCACAAAGGCTATGATTCTCTTCATAATTAAGATGGTGATTGCTAAGATATCATAGTTAGATACTCATTTCCTTTGTTTCTGTCTGAATTTTAAAAATGACTATGCAATCTATAACAACTGTTAAGCTATACTGTGAACCACTTTAAATGATTAAAGCTGGATACTTATGAACTCTTTTTGAAACTATTTTAAGAGTGCAATGCATTCATTATTTAAAAGTATCTGAGAATTTTGTTGGTTGGGGAAAAATTCAAAGAAGTATCAAAATTAAGACGACATTTCCAGTAATGAATGTTTCCCAAAGATCATGTTTGTACTTAAAATCAGTCATTCCAAATCATTATTTATATAGCTTCCTGGCACAGCTTCATGGACTTTCATGCATCTCTACAGTGTTTCTGAACAGACTGACATATATTTTGTTTACTGACAGCAACTAAAAGCTCTACGTAGGATCATAAATAAAGAAGATCATGTTTAAAAATCACTAATATCATTTTAAAAGGTAGTGCAGGCTTGTGTTTTGGCCTCTGTTTAGCTGTGTTAGGCCTATGAATGACAGCTTCCCTGCTTGAAGCACACAGAAAGCACAGCCTTCCTCATTCACTGACAGGACTGTGGCCTTTTCACACGTTCCTTCCACAGCAGTGTTTGTCCCCAAACACTGGAACTCGACACAATGGCATTCCTCCTTCAACACCCCCACCAACAGCACCACTACTTAACAAGAATGCTAATGAGATGAACGGGCCCTGTCGCTGAAAGTGTTAACTGCATTTCATAGGAATGCATTTATGCTACTTCAAAGATTACCAATTAAATAGATTCTGCTTAGCTCTGAGCAATTTCTAAGATGTTTCCACTTTTAAGGAAATGAATGTGATAAATGTAAGACAAAGTGACTTTATGCTGTCCTATATATAATATCTCATTTTATATACATGAATCAGTATATACTTAAGACCACACTAATGTAGTGGGCTTAATTCAGTTGCATGCTATAATAGCCAAGTTAAAGTTAAAAACTGAAAAATGAATATGTTTATAAACATAAAACCAGTAGTTCTGACTTTCCTTTTAAAGCTTTATGATCACAGTTTATTTGAAAGATATTTCCTTTGGGAATCCCAAAGCATCCAATTTAAAGTTTGTAATCTTTTGATAGAATCTCAGTAAAACAATATTACTGTTTTTATATATGATCTCAGAAGTGAAATGAATAGAAATGATATCGAGAGTTCATATAATTATGCAAGTTTAGGTTTGTTAAAAACAAATAAGAATCATCATCCATTTCCATTTTACCTAATTATTCCTCAACACAATCTTATATAAAAGTAAATAGAAAAGGCTATTCCTAAGGTCAAATGAAGTAAATGCAGTTCAAATAAAGTTCATCAATGCTAAGAAGGATATCTGCTAAGAAGCCCTACTCACAAATAAAGCAACTGCCAGGCTTAACACTTAGACACTGATGACCTGATAATGGTACCACTACAGTGACTTTTCTAAACACTGCAAATAATTTTAAATTAAGTCATATTATTACAATACAAAAGAAAAGAGGCTCAAGAATACATACAATTGGGCATATCTAAAATAAATAAAAATTTGCATGGAAATGCATAATATTAATTTTCTATTTCCTTTTCTTCACTTTTATATCTTAAAATAAAACCTAGACAAGTATCACATTAAAACTGTTGAATGCAAAGCTTTAAGCTATTACAACTTAGCAAAGGTAAAAGGTTTAGTTAGGAAGGGCAAAGAGCCTAGGTTCTTGAAATATGTCCAAATTTGGCATAATGTTGATGATATAGACAACCTCAGAGATGCTAAACATGTTAATTATTGTTCATATTTTGTTCAAAATGTATTTTTCATCAATTTTGAGTCATAAAGAAATCTTTAATATCAAAGCAGCAAGTAATTCTTAAAACATTTTCTTTTTTCACAATACACAGAACTCCTTTCACTCTAGTACAACTGTATATACTTATTTCAATTTTAGATGTTTAGGATAATGGAAAAAAAAAACAAGTTGTTAACTATTTTCTGAGCAGTTTCTTATCTCTAACATCCTCACTTTTAATAAAACTTAGAAAATGATTTACGTTTTTTTAAGATTTGATTTAAACAGTGCTTTTCTTGCACTAGAGTATGGTCTCATTTTTTTTTAACATCGAATAATTTTAAACTAATAGGTGGAATCAAATCACTTAATACCAAATAAATGATTACAATTAAACTGGTCATAATCCATTTTATAATATAATTGTATCTTAAAGGTTAAATAATATTTCAGTTTAAATAATTTAATCAAAAATACAACAAAACATAATTCTACCAGTTTTTATATATGATACTGGTTTGATAAAGAATATTTTT
Organism: Panthera uncia; assembly: GCF_023721935.1. Classification (NCBI taxonomy): domain Eukaryota; kingdom Metazoa; phylum Chordata; class Mammalia; order Carnivora; family Felidae; genus Panthera; species Panthera uncia. The sequence continues at coordinate 28,061,825 of NC_064808.1, read as the reverse complement.
TAAAAGTTTGGATTTTTATTTTTCATATTTATTATCATAAACAGCCTTATGATAATTATTAATCCCATTTCTTGATCCACTGAAATTAACTAACTAAGCAAACAATCACATTTTGAGAATAAAAGTTTCTCATGGGAAGAGATTTCTTGCTAGTTCTGGATACCTTAGTTCAAGAGTTTCTTCTAGCCAATACAAGTTGAACTTTTCCAAACCAGACAGCAGGAGGTGCTGTGTGAACACTGAGACCGAATGGCATTCTTACCTCCCATCCCCCAGCACACACACAATAATAGCAGAATGCTTTCAAAATACTCATTTTTCAGTGGCCTGTGGCCTGAGATAATGAGCCCAGTTCTAAAATGGAACCTTATAGTTAGAAATGGAAAACCTAGACTTTATTTAACATGGTAAAATGTATGCTTAACTTCTTAAGACCAAGTACAAAGAGGATTCTAAAAATGTGGTAACTCCATTTTTATTTTATAAATGGCCATCGTCATTCTGCTTTGCAATGTGAATTCTACTTTAGGATAAATCAAAGTCCCTATAAGTAGTTATAAAAAAAAATCAGTCTTTACACACACACACACACACACACACACACACACACAGAGTTATAGGATGGGATACTTAGAAATTAAAGGACAAAACCAATTTTAAACTGATTCAGATATATTAGTTCTATTTCTTTACTTTATAAACATACAGGTTAAATAAGCATAAATGAAGTGAGTTAGTCCTGACAAGAAATTAATTCACAATTTCATTTCGCAGAATGTGATTGGTTTACATTTTAGCCCAACTTCTACAAGAGCAATTCTGATTTCATACTGAAAAAAACAAAAAGAAAAGAAAAGAAAAAAGAAAGCTGAACATTAAAACCTTCAACTGCTTTAGGAGCTATTCATTTTCTTGCTTAAAGTAACTGTCTATAGAAATTCCACATAAGGAGTTGCCTTCGCTTTGCACAGTATGCAGCAAGAAAAGATGAGACATATGACATCCCATACCAAAAGACAGATACAATTAGCCCCATTATTGTTGGCTTTGAGATTACAGAAGAAGCATTTTGGCTCCCTAACGGGCACTGAGTTCACAAAATACATGTCACAGTTTTTTTTTTTTTAATGACACAATGCCAATCATTGCTTCTATACAACCAAGTACATTTTAAAACACAGAATAAAGCAAGTTTTAAAGAGGGGTGACTCACCTGTTTATAATATTTTTTTGCAGACTTTAGTCGTTGGTACAAGGCCAAAAGAACTCCTTGGATGTACATCTTAGCTCCTGAGGGGCTGAAACCTTCTCCCTTAGAGACCCAAACTGGTCCCCGCAAAGGTGTGATGGAATTTTGCAGGCATTTTTCAAGCAGAGGTACTATGCAAGAAAATAAGGGAAAATAAATTCTTTTGACCCAACTGAAATGCACTGCCTGGAACATAGCCCCAGTACCAGAACTAACTCTTAACATCTATTATTTATATCTGACCTGGGTTAAGTCTTACAGAGGCAATTCCTGCATTACTAGTGGCCACCATGAAGGATGTATTTATATTGAGACACCCCCCCATGCAAGACTCATAAGCTTTGTGAGCACACCTGAATAGTCCTGAAGTGTGCCTAACTAGCTGCACAGAGTGTCATGGTGTGCACTGATTGCCTTATCTTCTCATTTATCACAGATGAGTTGGAACCAACCTTGCTGAAATCTACTTGCATTGTCCTGATAAAATTGTAAGATCCATGTTGTTTCTGTATATAGCTTCCCATAGAGGAGTCTATATACCTAAAACATCACATCTGGAAATTATTCATAAAATATAATCCACACTTTCATAAGCCATGCTATTCAAGTCTTTTCACTGCCATTGATTAAATAACCCATAAAAACAGGGTGGCAAGGCTGTTTAAAAATAAAGGGGAGCATCTTAAGCAAGCATTTTATCATACCTTTTTGTTTTTAAGTTTCTGGCATATAAGCTAGTCAAAGATTTAGAATGCTATTCCAGTAAGCATTTTGTAAACAGAGAGAAGATATTTACTTGTTGGCCTGTATTGCAACATCTATACTGGACTTGACAGACATGTTTATACACTTTTTCACACGATTAGCTTATAAAGTCTTTCTAGTGTAAAATAGTCAAATAACATGGCAGCTAGCTAACATTTTTCAAGATTTAATTTCCCTCTGAAATGCCAGAAATAAAGAAATAAAAAAAAAATCTTACACGCATTTGGGAACCCAGAAAAATGAAAGGATATCATTTTTTAACTTAGTCTTAAGTATACACATGTGACATAGTATAAACATACAAAATAACTATATGGCTTGGCTACCTTATTCTGATACATATTTCTACTAGAAAAGAAATTAAATAGATCACCAGCAAAGAAAATAGCTCCTAGCTCCGTGCCATTGGTTATGTTATATGTGGCATATTTTATGCAGAGAGGCCTAGCGTAGCAATCTGGAAATTGAATTACAATTAGGTTCAGCTGAGCTGCTGAGCCGCTGAGTTATGCAAATGGCCTTTGCTACTGGTATTCTGCTGAATTTTGCTCTTAGTAAAAAAGTTATGCATTTTATGGCACTAAGTTCTGCAAGTCTCAACCATAGCACAATTTAAATTCTTTCTAATGTATTCAACACTAAGGAGAAGGTTGGAAATAGAACTTAAGCTTTTCTAAAACTACTATAAAGTTAAAAGAAAATTATGACCCAGGGACTATTTAGACATCTTTAGATGTGTGCATGAAATTCACTCACCCAGCCTCAGAAATTAATTCCTAAAATTCACATATCAAAACCATGTTTATCCCCCTGAAGCAACTGTTTTTCTCTGTAAGTGTTGTTGTAACAAATACCTCAAACTTTTACAAAATATAAGATCATATAAACTATGAAGTAAAGAAAAATAAAAAATAAACGTATATCAGAATTGCAACCCTTCAATCTTTAAGAAAAATTCACAATATAAATCAATCTTGATTATAATTTTTCCTAAAGAAAACTAGCTTAAGAATGATCAGTGCTTTCAGTTAACTGCATTCATACATTATTATGTATTGAGTTTTAACTTGTAAACTTTTAATTTGGTACACTTATTGAACATACCACAGTTTTTGAATATGGAAAGGCATTACATAAATAGCTATTAAGTTGAAATAATTTAAAGTAAACTGAGAAGTAGGTAATAAACTTGAATGATCTACATCCTGGATTTAATCTTGAATTTAAACCTGAGAACATGTTATCAGATTCTCTAGTCCTACAGTTTTATTCATCCATGCTTGCCACAAAATAACTTTCAAATTCTTTAAGTCAGCCCAAGGGATTCCAAAGTATAATTTCATAGATCTTCTAATACAAACTCTACTTTTTGCAGGTTTGTGCCCTCTTAAATAAAAATTTAAGAAAAAAAAAAGTAAAGTTTAGGAAAAAAAATTATACCAAAATCCAAGCAGTGTCAGAATTGATATAGGATAGAAAATAGCTCCCATGCTCCACATGATTTATGTAATTAGGAATACTATGGAAACCAGAAATAGCAAAGCAAAGAAAGCAGTATTCACAAGCAGGTTTTATAAGAGACTTCAGAATCTGCTCTGAACTTGTTGAATAATCTGTTCAGTATTCCAGAATCTCCCTGCTGGAGGCAGGGTCCTCATTATAACCACAAGAGTGCTAATAAAGGTTAGCCTCTGAACTAGGGATTAGAAGGCTCTTTTCTTTTTGGAAGCTGCAAACTAGTAACTTTGATGATCTTCTTGAAAAGGAAGACAAAGCACACTCCAAGAACAAACAATGTTTCCACTAACTAGGAAGGTACAGAAAACATAAGAAAATGATACGCCCTAAGTACTGAGAAAGGAAGTATAAATATAAGCCTAATCTATTTAAAAAATTAAATTTATTAATCAGTTAGAATACTTCCCATATAAAAGGAGACTTGACCTAAAATGATAGTTTTGAAATATAATAGAAAATTTGATTAAAAATAAGTCAGTTGGCTTTTCACCCCCAACCATAGATTTTTTTTTAACGTGTGAATTATTTTTTAAGGATTTTGGTGGATATTCTTAATATTCTATACCAAAGACAACTCATAAGTGTTCTTAACCAATGGTTTTCTTTTATGTAGAGTTCTTTTTTACTCAGTTTCTGAAGCAAAGTGCATTCTATTAAAGAAGACTATTGCATAAAGATGTGGTGCAAAAAACAAAGGCAATTATTTAGAGAGGACAATAGACACTTTTCAACCTTGGAAAGAGCATAAACCTAGATGTTGCTATGAGCTAACAAGGCCCATGAGAGATACTCAATGAAAAAATAAGTCTTTCCCAGTGAATGAACTCCAAGGTATTATTTTGTGCATAAACCACGAGTTTCTCCTTCAAACTACTACTCATAAATATTGCCTCAGAAAGGTTAGCTGGCTGCTATCTTCCTTATTCCTTTAATATTTCTGTGTAGAGCTACACACAGCATTTTGTCTTAGGTTTGAGGCCTTAATTACAGGTGTTCTATCTATTTGCTCCTATTTACATAGTTGCAACAAGAGTTTTGTTTTCCTGTATCTCAGTATTTTCATTAAATAGGGCCTCAACACTTTTATTAGATAAGTGGTTTGGAAATTAATCATTCATTAAATTTGTCAATAAGCATAGATCAGTCAAATGTGATCATTCCATTGGGATCATTACCACCACTGCAGAGGTGCAGTTATGAGGTTGATAGCTTTTTATCCATTTTGTTTATTCTCAAGTTATGACTGCAGGGAAAATAGATGAATCCAACAGTCTCATTGTGTTTGGAGTTAAGACTGAGGATGCTAAGTAAATAGACCATGTGACCAAAAGAAGTAACTTCATTGGGTAGAGTTAATATTGAGCATCATGGGTAAATCGATCATATGATTAAACATAGTAGCTATTTTAATTTCATATCTAACAATTGATACTTTTTCCCTTGCATTTCTTCCTCCTTTTTTCCACTTGTTAATATATTCTTGTCCTTCAAGGTTCATATCAAATGTTACCTTCTTTGGCAAAATATCCCACGTTATTTAGGCAGAATTAACTGCTCCCTCCTCTATGTTTCCCAGAGCATTGTTTATAATTTTATTTTCCACTGATTGATTTGAATTAATCCTTATCTTCTCCACTCCCACTCCCATCCTCCAGTATATCATAAATGCTTTAGGGTTCTGAGGCCATAGAATTTTTTAGTTTGGTAAAAGCAGTGTTTAATAAATGTCTACCAGATGAATAAATAGTACATTGGATATACTGTGGACAGTCTTTTAGGAACTATACACAATCACCTAAAATCTGTAACTTTCTATGACCAAATGAAAATTTGATCAAAATTTAGTAAGTATTAATATCCCAGAATTTTGAAACATATTTAGAATATGTACAACTGTTTTGCCTTAATTTTCCCTATCAAATGACCTTGAAGACTAAGAAGGGAAGTAAATACAAAAGAAAATGATACAATTTGGCAATGAAGCATTAACAAGCCAGGAGAAGGCCAGAGGTGGGTATTTAAAAAGTCTTGGAAAAGCCTCATGTGCATTATCCTACCATGTCATAAATCATGTTACTATGGGAAAAAGCACACCATAAAACTTATGTAACACAGCAAAAATATTAATTAAGATCAAAATAGCTATTATAAATAATAAAGATGATATCCTCTAAGATACACCATATGCAATGAGTTCAAATGCTATTCATATAGAAATAAGCTATTCCATCTTCAAGAGGACCTTATATTAAAATCACTTCATCACTGATAAGAAGCTTGAAGTTATTTGGATTCATCATGGGGGCAGTACAAGGATTTCTGACAAGGAGACAAATATCTCTCTAAAGAGAAACCACAAAGCTGACGGAACTTACCAAGTAGAAATAGACTGGAATGTCTGTGAAGTTCTATACCTAGAGAATATAGATCTCTTTCCAAAAGCAACATCTTACATTAAAAGAGACGCTTTGTATACTCATTTGAATCTACTATGGGAAGCTAAAAAGAGGATTTTTTAATTAATATATTTTCAAAAAGTACTAGAAATAATCAAAGGCTTTAATAACCTGCTGTGAATTAAAAATTAAAATTCATGCCAATTAAATATTCAGAATCATAATTTACATAATACTGTAATTTTCACATTTCAGTCAGAGTACACGAGACTATGAAAAAAAAGAGCACTGCCCAGAGCATAATTACCTATAAAGAAACTTCTATGTGCTCTTTGGCAGCAAGTTTCAGATCTCAGTCTTAAAATACTCAGCTATTGTTAGCAGGGCATCATTAGGAAATTTCCTACCAATTCAGTTGGAATTTATTTTTAAAATGAAGTTTATCTAAAAAGTCTTTTTTGGATGAAACAAAGTGAGCTCTTTAAAGATACTAAGATTTGACTGTCTCCCACCCAGGGTGTATGCCTGGAGGGAGTGTGAGTTAGTGCCAAGGTATGTGTGTGTTTTAATGCTCTGCATCCAGCTCTAGGTAATAGTTGAAAAGCTCCCGGTCTCAGAAAAACCAGCAGATGCCACTCAAAAGCATGGTCTGCTGGGAAGATTGAATGATGTAAAGCATACTGTCTCCAGTGTTGCTTGATTTATATCAGTATATTCTTATTCAAACAAAACTAAACTAACAGCTGCTGCGTACTTTTGTTTATATGCTATATGTCAAATGTTATTGTCCCTAAGGTACTTATGTGAAAAGATTTAGCAGTCATATTCTTAAATACCGATGCCTACCCAAATTTGGATGCTTCCTCCACTGAACAAAATGACAAGCACACGATTGCTATACTTAGAGCAATCTTTCACAGCTGCTTTAGTTTTTCAGTGATCCTATTAAACTGACGGCATATTGCCTGTGGGGTCTACAGTGTTATAATACTGCTGTAAGAGACATTGATTTGTATGATAGGATCAAACAGAACAGGGATGCATTGAGGGGAAGAATTTCATAGGTCATATTGTTTTTACCTGAGTAAAATTTAATTTAGACATTGTGACCTTTACAGAACACCTGGTTATTTTAATTGCTGATGTGTGGATGAACGTTGACATTGGGGCTTAGAAAGTATGAAATCTTAGGTCTCTTCTGTTCTGAAAATGCATCCTGAGTCATGTCTTTTCTTAAACTGAACGAAGTAGCTGTGCATTAAATATGCTGGCACATCTTCTGCTTGAGCAAGTGGACCGAAATGGTGTGAATTGTTAATGCCTTGCTGCTTTGGTTCACGGCTTGTGATTGATCATTTGTAACTATATCTACTCCTTGTTCCATGAAATCAAGTATGGAGTAATGGGTTCATCAGATTTTGGGGTTAAATTGAGAGTGAAGAGGTACTGTGTGTGGAAATAAGAGTTGCCATGTTCAGGGCTGGCCTTGTAACAGCATGGAATCTAAAGGCGATATTCAAAACCACTTCACTCATCATACGCTTACTGATTCTGAATAGGGCCCATTTGCAGGGGACATTTGGTAGTTTTCCAATACGCTTTATGCCTCTTTCTACTGCCACCACCATGCACATCTTTTTTTTCATACGTCCCAGTAGCACATTGGTAGAACAGGTCAGCATACACAATTCATTTATTTAAATAACTTGGTTTATACAAGTAGAAATAAGCTGGCATTCTATTGTGTCTTGCCCTCCCCCTCAACAAAAATAATACTGTGTGGGTCTTTAAAAATACAAGTTATTTTGTGAACTCAGTTCCTTGAGTATCTTAAATATCTGATATTTAGTAATAATGTAACATAACTTGCTTGAACTGATATAGGTATAACTTTAAGTTTACTTAAATATTGAGAATAAACTGTATCTAATCTATTTTGTGTGGGTATGGCCTATACCAATACATAGTAATTGAATACATATGACCTGCTTTTGCAAACTTTAAAGCTCTGTACAAAAATTTGAGGTGTCATCTTAGTTTTGGAAAATGCAAAACATGGAACTTAAGTGAAACCAACAAAAATTAGCAGTAAAGGCCTTTAGAAATGTCATTATATAATTGTTTGCTGTAACAACTGATACCTTTTTACATTATTATTTTTTATTTTTATTATTGTTGAGAAAAGCTTAACCTAAATGGTGTTAACTGAGGCACCAATTAACTTTTGACCCATTAGGAAAAGATATCATAGAAAACACAGTAAAACTTAGAAACACAATCAAATATACAAAGCACTTAATGTGTAAGTACCATTAAAAGCAAGCTAATTGTAAAATGTTTCTTTTTTTTTTTAAGATTTTATTTTTAAGTAATCTCTACACCCAACATGGGACTTGACTTTAACAATCCCGAGGTCAAGAGTCGAATGCTCTACTGACTAAGCCAGCCAGGCACCCAAAAATATTTCAAAATTCTACTGTTACATTGTAAAGTATCAACGAATACAAATCTAAAAATTTTTCTTCTTTTTCTATTTTCTTGTCTGAAAGCAATTATAATAATAATATTTGACAGACACATACCTAATTCAGACAGCCCTACAAGAATCAGATAATGTGGATAAAGCTGTCTTGGTCTCCTTGGATGAAAATTCTAAGTCAATATATTACATTTACATATTTTATTTAGGATTATATATATATATATATATAATATTATATTTTAATTATTATATATATAATTTGTAGTTTAAATGTGATAAACTAAAGTCTTTATAGTTTCAGCAATTAAAATGGAGGGTTCCCTTTCAATGTTTATTTCTCCATGCTCATTTCACAAAAGTAGAACTATATAATGTATGTAAACTATAGTAGAACTATATAATGTATGTAAAAAGCTATAATTAGCTTTTTGCATAATTTGTCTAATATTCTAAAAACTCTTATGGGGAAGAAAACAAATCTATACTGAGTCATGTTCTTTCACATGGAGAACTTTGTTAAAAAAATTGTTTTATAACAGATAATAGCAATTAAGCAATTAGTGTTCATTGGTAATTATTCTTATATTTTTAATAATGAATTTCTAGGATCACTGACAAGTCATTACAGTCAGGCTAAGATTTTTGGTTCAAAGACTCAGAAATAGATAAAAAACGAAAGCTAGAAAGACAAACCCAACAAGATGGAAAGAGCAAGCATTTGGCTAAAACATTACATAAATACTGAAGCAAATTTAGCCCAACAAAACCTAGGAGTGATGATCATATCTTCATGAATATAAAAAACAGTCTATGTTTTAAGGACTTCAAAAGGGAATTTCTGACAGATATTAAAGAGTCTATGAGCAGATTAGACTGCTTTGTGAATGCTCACATCACACAATTCTGCATTCACACATTTAATAAAAGATGGAAGTGATCCAATTATAAAGGGAGTTCTCCAACTGCCACCAAAAAAAGCCTTTTCTTTAAGTCAAGCCTTTAAAAATTCTTAATATTCTCTATAGATCAATAGTAGAATTATAAGTCAGTGATTACCTTCTGTTTTTGTCCAAGCAACAAGAGAAACCCAACTCTGATGTTTGGAGGTCATTAAGAAACACTGAGGGCCATGTATAAGAAACCTTGGAACCAAGGCAAAGTCACAGGGTGCACAGGTCCCAAGGGAAGTCAGAAGACATCTCCTGAGAGGCATATTTCCCACACAAAAGGGCTTTCAACTGGCTGCCTTCATATATTCTAATGCACCCTAGAGAGATTTAAGGGCTGATTCACAACTATTAGCATTTGGAATCCCTCTTCAGCAAGAGGTCTGAAGTTTTACATTTCATAAAATATGAGAAATAAAAGTAAATAGGACTGGGACCCAAGGATTGAAAAGAGACAATGTATTTAATTTTAAAGAAGATATTTTAGCCATAAGTTTGATCTTAATTCCCTGAAAAGTTCTAGAAGAGATTATAAGAGGAACAGTTTTTGAACTCTTAGAAAAGTAAACAGTAATCATGAGAACCCATATGGAGCAACTAATGTATTAAATAAATATTTAATGAACAGAGAGGGAGATTCTTGGGGCAAACAGGAAGACTCTTGGGGAAATTCTTTACATGGGGCTTGACATCTCTAACACCAGCATATAATTATCATTTCTTCCAATGGGAAGTAGGTCCCAATAGACTACAGCTACCATCTATTATCCTTAAACAAGGACCACTGCTAAATCTGCATGTCTCTTCTAAGTTAACTGGGTATAGCTGCAACAAAGTAGGAGAACATATAATGTCTACAAATCTCCTGGTTAGATCCCCTGTTTAGAAATAATTGCTTTCCTTTAATGCTTCCATTTAAAAATTATAGAGAAGTATGTCATGTAGTATCCAAAACAAGGCAAAAGAAAGTTATGAGCAGATGCTGCCTTGGATCCCAGTTTCTTTCCTGGGGAAAATAATAAAAGGAATGAGAATGAACACACATACACAAATGCACACATGCACACCTGCATGCACAAACACCCAGTTGTCCCTTTATGGGGCTTGACTGAAGGCTGTAGGTTACATATATACCCTTCTGAGTTACCCACTCCTAGCTAAGAAAGCAATGCCACTTACAAAGCCCAAACCATCTGGACCATTGCAAAATTCCACATTTAGCAGAACAGAAGCTGTAGTACTAGCCACAAATGGGTAGTACTAAGCATTTTGGGGGCATAGAGAAGGGAGCATTTGACTAGACTCCTTCTCAGTGTCCTGAATTTTTCACTCACATTAAAAGGAATTTGAGTACAATGCTTCTAGACAAGGGCAGCAACCCGAAATTTTATACTATTTTATGATATCTACTCTACATTGTTTAGCCCTGAATTAAACATGGGAATAGAGACAAGACTACAAAATCTCTATATACATGGAGCTTACAGTCTAGTGGAGAGACAGATATTAAACAAAGAATTCCCCAAGCAGTTTTATGAAGTACAATTGTCACAATTACTATATACAGGGTGCTATTAGTATAACAGGGATACCTGCCCTAGACAAGGGAGGAAAATAGCATCAGAGCAAGGCAATGTCAGGGAAGCATTTCAGAAGAAGAAATATTTAACATAAGACCTTAAGATGAGTAGGCAACTGCTTGCAAGTCGGATAGGGTGAGAGAAAAAATCCAAGTAGGGAAAACATTATATGGCAATTTACTGGGGCATGAAGAAGAATAAAATGAGGAACAGAAATGAAAAAATAAGGTGACTTGAGTACAGTGATGAAGAAGTCAGTAGTATGATGTGAAGAACTTCTCCAAGTTGGGTAGGGACCAAATCATAAAGGTCTTTCAGGCCATTATAAAGATTTAAGCTTGGGTTGAGTATGACAAGTTACAATAGGCTAAAATCACTTTTCAAAAATATTTTATTTTTAAGTAATCTCTATACCCAATGTGGGGCTTGAACTTACCACTCTGAGACCAAGAGTCACATGTTCTACCAATTGAGCCAGAGAGGCACTCCCTAAATTACTTTTTAAAATAGTGTTACCAGAGAGATTGGTGAGCTTGTAGATTCATAGCTAAACAAACAGCCATATCCATGGAAGATTACTGCAAATCAGAGACAGGGACTTTGATAACATAATAGAGGTCTCTGTCCCTTCGTGTCATAGTCAACATTTTTTTTTTTAATTATCAATAATTGGGACACATGGGTGGCTCAGTCAGTTAAGCATCTGACTTTGGCTCAGGTCATTATCTCACGGTTCGTGGGTTCAAGTCCCACATTGGGCTCTGTGCTGACAGCTCAGAACCTGGAACCTGCTTTGGATTCTGTGTCTCCCTCTCTCTCTGTCCCTCCCCTGCTTGAGCTCTGTCTCTATCTCTCTCAAAAATGAATAACATTTAAAAAATTATCAATAATTTAGACAGTGATAAAATTGGTATTCAGATCACATTTACAAGTGAAAACAAAGACAGAAGAAATTGTTAGTCCCTGGGTTACAGTTTAAATATCTGAAAGATCTTGCAAGGCTAAACTACTAAATAAAAACCTTGAAAGTAGAAATTTAATAGGAATCAATGTATAATATTCTGTTCACATAGTTGTAAAATCAGCAGTACAAGTACAGGACAAGGAAGAAGCAGTTTAGGAGCAAATTGTTAGTAAAAGTTTGGGGGCTTTTGTTGTCTTTAAATTCAATTTAGGTCAAAGATACAATGCGTTTAACAGAAATAAAAATGCATTTGTAGATTATATAATGATCTGGGAAAAAGTGGGGGAGGTGAGATTCCTTTACTCATCATTGATTGACCTGGGAAATTGTATTCTGATAAATTATGAACATTTACGTTCTAAGTTTCAGAAACCCAAATTGTGGCTTCCCCTATAGAAAGGTGGTAGATTTATTATAAAAAGAACACTTCATCTTCTTCAGTTAAGGTAGAGAAACAACGGGAAGAAAGTATTACAAATCTAAGAAAAAGGTTTGCTAAAGGAATCAAGGAGAAAGTAAAGTGGTTTTATATAGGCTCCATGCCCAGTGTGGAGCTAGAATTTAGGACCCGGAAATAAAGAGATGTATGTTCTACCAGCTGAGTTAGCCAGGTGCCCCTAAAGTGGTTTCAAAAGATGCTTCAACCTTATGATCAAAATAAAGCGGTATATGCATGAAAATAAACAAGACAGGTTTGTTTAGCTGGAGGAGGAAAGAGATCTTAGAATAAAGGTAAATAACTGATTTGAACATACATTTTTAAAAGATATGAAAAGACAAACTGAAATCCTGAAGGCCAGATATGAGGGTATCAAGGCTAACTACTCTTAAAGAGTTTATTACAAAAGGGAAAATATTTCAATTGTTACAAAATCACAAACAGTAACTGGAGTCCAGTAAAACCTAAGAGAGAAATAAAGATCTCACAGGGCAAACTCAGAATAATCCCCCAAAGGAGGCAGAATCCAAATGCTGTGAAGAGGTGACATTTATTTTACAGATAAATTAATAGTAAAAGCAATTGGAGAATCTCTTTTGAGGATGTGACAGTTATACAAAATGTGCACATGAAATCTGAACAAATTAGAGAGGGGAATACTAGGAAGATTAACATCAAATACTCAAAAAATGTATTTAGTGCATCCTCCCCCGACCCCCACCACCAAATTTCTGGGCTTAAGATTAAGGCAAAGGGAAGACAAATTATGTTACAGAAGATCTAGGCACAGCAATAATAGATAAAGACGTCAGATCTAGGGGCGCCTGGGTGGCTCAGTCGGTTGAGCATCCGACTTCAGCTCAGGTCATGATCTCATGGTTTGTGGGTTCGAGCCCCGCATCAGGCTCTGTGCTGACAGCTCAGAGCCTGGAGCCTGCTTCAGATTCTCTGTCTCCCTCTCTCTGTGCCCCTCCCCTGCTCATGCTCTGTCTCTCTCTGTCTCAAAAATAAAATAAACATTACCAAAAAAAAAAAAAAAAAAGAAGTCAGATCTAAATTAGATGTTAACCAGTGGGAAAATACATCCTGGGTGGGATTATTTAATTCAGGGAGGTGAAAATGGATAGGACCGGTTTGAACAAAAGATGATATTGACAAACTTGGAACTTATTTTTTTTTTAATATTTATTCATTTTTGAGAGACAGAGATAGAGCATGAGCAGGGGGAGGGGCAGAGAGAGAGGGAGACACAGAATCTAAAGCAGGCTCCAGGCTCTGAGTCATCAGCCCAGAGCCCAACGCGGGGCTCAAACCCACGGACTGTGAGATCATGACCTGAGCTGAAGTCGGATGCTCAACCGACTGAGCCACCCAGGCACCCCGGCACTTATTGATATCATATCTCTCACTATGAGAGACCCTGCAAGAAAAATATTTACAGGGATATGTTAGAAAAAAACACAAGTATGAACTCAAAAGGAAAAGAAAAGAAAGAACTCAACGACCACAAAGAATGCAGCCCAAGCCTGTTAGAGAAGGGAACCTTTCTGAAAGGAACAGGAGTACATCAGAGGCAAATCCTAAATGTTGTAGAAAAAGAGAACAGAAATGTTAACTCAAGCCTAAGAGCATTCAAAAACTGAGGAAAGACCATGTCTACAGGAGGAAATGACATCAGTGCTATTCTTCACTGAGCACCTAAGACCGTGAGGCTCGGAAACATAAACAGCCACTTCTGTTCAGAAATCCATGGAGTGAAGTTATTCTGTAATGGAACTAAAGTGAACATAAGGGAGAAGCTGTGATCAGGAAGTAGGTGTCTTGGGCTTAAACAGTTCCATAGCCAGAGGCCATTGCAGTAGCCACTGTGACCCAGGATTGAAATTACTGTTCCCGAGGCAAGACGGATGATTTGCCACCAGAGAGGGCCTACCCTCAGTTCAGCATGGGGTTCAGAAATATGTGACTCAGAGGGAAAAGACCATTAAGGTGCTTGGAAAACTTTACAAAGGCAAATAACAACATCTCAAATAAGTCTTGGGGCTGCCACCAACGTAAATTTCCAAATGTTGCAAAAGAATGTAAGAGTATCCCCTTTGAGGATAATAATAACAACAATGATGATAAAGTATTCTATAATGTTGGGGCACCTGCCTGGCTCAGTTGTGGAGCATATGACTCTTGATCTTGTGGTTGTGAGTTTGAGCCCCATGTTTAGTATAGAGATTACTTAAAAATAAAATCTCAAAAAAATGTTATATAATGCTTACCAAGTGTCAGGTACTTGTTCTAAGGACTTCACATATAATTCACTTAATCCTTGCAATAACCTATTAAGGCAAGTAATTTCATCCTTATTTTGTAGATGAAGAAACTAACTCTGAAAGACAATAATTAACTTGTCTCAGTTCACACAATAGGTGGCGTAACTGGAGTTTGAACTCTGGCTCCAAATTCAGAGCACTTCATCAACTCTTATGCAGAGTTTTTTTTAGAAATCACTGGTCAATTTTTTCTTCAAAATATTATAAATACATAATGCTATAATTAATGCCTTGATGAGAGACTGCTTCCCAACAAGTTATAGCATATGTCACAGACCCTGATCAACAGTGTAAATTGACTGGCATGTTGGAAAGACTGACATGAGGAATGCTTTCTCTTCTTTGCCTTCCTTCACTTAGTTTCTGTGATGCTCTTTGGCAACAGTCAGATGGTCTGGATCATGCCAAAATAGTTACCTGGAAACATCATTTTGCTTGGAACAGCCACATTAGAAACTGGGGATTGGCTTCTATTCTGAATGTCCTGGATATGGGGCTGATGTTGTGATCATCTCTTGATTCAACTGGAATTAGGGCACATGAGAAAGTTGGTATAAGCTCATTCCAACTTCTCAAGTCCTGAGGGATGATGCCCACCACGGGGGCCCAGAAGGTAACTGCTGGAGGAATTCCAGCTCAAACTAGGCATCTAAAAGCCATCTGGCTGACACTGGGAAGAATAAAAATTACGGACTTTTATTTCTTTGAATTTTAACTTGTGGAGTTGGAACTTTTATTGGATTTTAACTTACAAAGGTAAGATTATTTGATTTTGGAATTCACTTCCCTATAAATATAAAATTTTTGGATTTTCATTTCTTTGGAATTTTATTCTTTGAATTTAACTTCACAAAAATTTCATAATGGGTAAGAATTAACTCAAGTTCAGGATATGTGTTTGGAGTTTTGTGATTAAAATACATTACTCCTGTCATTTGATTTCATTGCATTGTACAATTTCTGAAAAACATGTCAGAGAATAAACACATAACCATTTTGGGTGGTGTTACTGGTATAATTTGGGGTGGGAAATGGAATAGGAAGTGAACATTCAATGCTCAATAACATAGACTTGGAGTCAATTTAATTATATTTTAACTCATTTCAGAATCTTCTAGGGTAAATTTCATACTACCCACCATGATCTGGAAGGATCCACGCAGGAGCAGAGTTTGGTTATTGGAATAATAGGTCCTAACAGACTGAGGATCTCCCTCAAGAGGGAGACTCACTTCTCTGGTTCACCATAATGGAATAATGAAGCCAAAGAAGGTAAGAGAACAAAAAGTTGGGAAATGTTAGGGGAAATGAGGTCTATCAAAATCTGACACTATCTACCTGTGTTCTCCCACTGTTATGTTATATAACCAAATAGTTATGTTATATAACCAAATAGTTCATATATGATTAGTAAATAGGCAATGATATCAATACAATATAGAAGTTTGGTTGGTAAATATGTGCTTTTTCCTAGGCAAAGGAGGCCAACAGTGCAGGAGTAGAATTCTGACCTTTAGCAGGAAAGAAAAATGCTTTAGCTTGCCTGCAGCACTGGGGTTCCTTGCATGACTCTGTGGGAGTTTCCCTTCCTCCTGTGCCTTCCTTAAAGGAAGCCCCAAACCTCCAGTTGACGTCCATCTGCATTTTCTCACACTCTATTGTTTTTGTGCAGCTTTAATATCCTCTGAGGCATCACTCTGAGACATCTACCCAGGCTGTTTACAGTATCCCCTAGGTTAATTATTATTTAAGTTGGTATTCTAGTTTTAAAGGTGCATAGATTTTGAATGGTCTTCCTCAACACTATTGTTTCCACAGCCTTGTAATTTTGGGGTAGTGAATTTGCAGAATACATTTTTTATATCCTGTTCTAGCAGAAATGCTGTACTAGCATGTTGATCATACATAGGAATATGGCATCTTTACACAGTGGGTAGTTCTACTCTAGAAAGAGTAAATCTTGGTGGGAGGCATAAGTAAGGAATGTTTCTGCATGTAACAAAATAAATTTCTTTGTTAAAATCTTCTAAGGTCTTTAGAAGTCTAAAAACATAAGCAATCTGCAAATCCTATGAGGTTTTAAAAGTTTCACTAGACTTGATAAAGTAAAAGTTTGGTGTCATGTCCAATGTGCTCCTTTCTCACAGCAAAGGAGGAAAACCTTCAAGGCATATCTAATTCTAAAAAAATAAGCAACAGATAGGAGAAAAAATTTCATTTTGTATATCTGTTACATTTCAGTCCTTGGTACAATTACACTTCTAATCTGTCCTTATAAATAAAAAGTAATTACTATGATCTTAACATTAGATGTGATATTCTGATTTGACATAAGCAAACAAGAGTCATACATCAAATGAGAGAATTAGCATTTGTTTAAATTAAAAGATAACTTTCCCATAACACTTCATCTTTCCCAAGCTGAAGTTCAGAAGACTATGAAATATAAAAGTTGAGGGACCTCAATCATTTGATGCACAAATTATACTAACGAACAAAGAAAAAATAAATGCAAAAACCTAATGTTAAGTGACTAGGGCACTACAGACTGGAAGCTCCTCCAGTAGGATTAGCTTCTTTGAGGATTTTAAGTCTAGTGAACTTG
The DNA here is from genome assembly GCF_023721935.1 of Panthera uncia. NCBI lineage: Eukaryota > Metazoa > Chordata > Mammalia > Carnivora > Felidae > Panthera > Panthera uncia. The sequence continues at coordinate 28,044,556 of NC_064808.1, read as the reverse complement.
TTATGCTTCCACATGTTAGTAGTCGCATAGGCTAATTTCAGCTGGCATAGCGTTCCTACGTACGCAAAGACACAGGGCAAGGCATGCATTAAAATGTGATAATAGCACACTTCAGGGACACGTGAAGCATGAGGCATGAGTCTGCCTCTGGCATCCATGAAGCATCACACCTCAGAGTCAGAGCTTTTATGTTTTGATAAGTAGTGCTGTTCTTCCACATTTGGGAGGGGGAAAAAATCAACTTTCTAAGTGTAAATCTTTCCCCTTTACCAGGGTGCCTTACAGTTTTAATTCTAATGATTAATTTAAAAACTTTTTTTTTTTTTTAAATCCCAGTGAGCTGGAAATAATTTAAAGATGGATAGGGTCTTAAAATGTGTTATTTATTTTATTAATGCAAATTTAAGAGTGATTATGTAATATTGTTGATTATAAAGATCATTTGAACCAGCATGATTAGGGGGGAATGCAAGAAAGAAAACATAAACTTTAATATTGATATTCCATATCCCCTCCTCCCCCTCAAAAAAGACCATAAAGAAGGATTCCCTGTGTTTCATGTGTCTTACAGGTACGTAACTAGCTACATAATGGGTATGTCTACAAAAGCTTTGAAATCTTCTAATAAAATAAAAAATAATTATATCAATACAAACATTAAAAATGATAAAGTATAATTTACTTTCTAATATGCAAACACACATATAATCCTTGGCAGAAAAAAATTTAAGAATTATAATAAGTTTCAAAATATCTGTTTTAAAGTTTATTTATTTTGAGAAAGAGAGAGAGAGAGAGTGCAAGCACACAAGCAGAAGAGGGACAGAGAAAGAGGGAGAGAGAATCCCAAGTAGGCTCCATGCTCAGCATGGAGCCCAATGTGGGGCTTGATCTCATGAATGATGTGATCATGACCTGAGCCAAGATCAAGAGTTGGAAGTTTATGGGGTGCCTGGGTGGCTCAGTCAGTTAAGCGACTGACTCTGAGTTTCAGCTCAGGTCATGATCTCACTGTCAAGAGATCGAGCCCTGCGTCAGGCTCTGTCCTGCCAACACGGAGTCTGCTTGGAATTTTCTGTCTCCCTTTCTCTGCCCTTCTGCTGCTCATGTGCTCATTCTCTTTCTCTCTCTCTCTCTCTCTCTCTCTCTCTCTCTCTCTCTCCCTCTTTCTCTCTCTCTCTCTCTCTCTCTCAAAAATAAATAAATAAACATTAAAAAAAAGAGTTGGACGCTTAGCCACCCAAGCACCCCAAATATCAAAATATAATAGTAGTCACTCAATAGGATTAAGTTCATAAAGCCAGTAAAGGTTTGTTTTTATATATTACAAGCAAGGATTTTAGAAACAAATGTAAGTATTCAGAATAGCCATATCCTAAAATCACTTACAGTTGCCTGGATCTAGCCTTGCAGTTAAGTATGCCACTTAATATTCTGGCCCTCTTCAGGCATATGGAGTTAAGGTTCAGATGAAATGATAGGACCATAAGAGTAGCATTTTTAGTAGTGCTAATAGTAGTACTAGTAAAGAATAGTAATTACTACTAAAGTATAAAAAGTAAATTAAAAGAGTAAGAAGTAAATAATAGTAGTAATTACTACTAATAGTAATTTAAAAGTACAAATGTGGAATTCATGGTATTTTTGCTCTTAGAGACTAGCAAATCAGTGCTTTTAGAAACAGATGAAAGTCTCATATTTTGACAAAGACATAGAATAAAATTGTTTTATTTTTTAATTGTTTTAAAGTTTATTTATTTATTTTTGAGAGAGAAAGAGAGAGCACATGTGGGGTAGGGGAGGGAGAAAAGGAGACACAGAATCCAAAGCAGGCTCCAGGCTCTGAGCTGTTAGCACAGAGCCTGATGCGAGGCTCGAACCCACGAACTGTGAGATTGTGACCTGAGCCAAAGTCAGATGCTTAACCAACTGAGCCACCCAGGCATCCCAATAAAATTGCTTTAGAACACATTTCATAACTTTTGAAAAACCTCTAGAAGTTAACCAAAACATTTAAAAATTTTATATGTGAGCAACAGTAGTATGATTTCTCATTTTTCTCCTTTGAAAGCTGCATACCATAGAAAGTATCTGTTAAGTTATGAAAATTTATCAATTGCTTTTGTTTATTAAATTATGGCTTATGAAGGTTAAAACACTCATGATTTTTCTCAAATCTAAGCTTGAGCTGTGCTATAGGCTGAATGTTTGTGTCCCCCCAAAATTCAAATGTTGAAACCTAATGTGACGGTGTTTGGAGATAATTAGGTCATAAGGGTAGAGGCCTCATGAATGAAATTAGTGTCCTTATACAAGAGACCCCACCAGGTACCCTTGCCCTTTCTACCATATAAGGACACAATGAGAAGATAACAGCCTATGAATCAGTCAAGGGCCCCTCAACAGACAGTGAATCTGCCAGGGCCTTGATCTTGGTCTTCCCAGACTTCATAATTATAAGAAATAAATGTTTGTTGTTTAAGCCATTCAGCCTATGCTATTTTTGTTATAACTGCCCAAATGGACCAACGCAAGCTGAAATAAAAATTCTTCAAACCTTAATCCATTCCATAATTTCCTTTTGTATAGGAATATTTCCCATGTTAAAACTAAACTTTTATTATATCTGTTTTCATATATATAAATATGTTCATATATATATTCATATATATTTATATACATATATGTTTATATATATAAATTATGCAAATGTCTTTTGAAATGTGATCATAGAGCTTGTAAAATCTTTGTGACTTACCTTTTGAAATATCTTTAATTGTTCTGCCATACAAATCATAAAGATATCTGGCTGGTGAATTTAGGTTCATTCTCATTGTGCAAGTATCTAAAACCTACCAAGAGAGCGTAGAAAAAAACTATAAATAATTTATTACAATAAGCTCTGGCTAAATTGAATAAACATTGAAAGTCCTTTCTATACTAAATGGCTATACAAATTATATTATAAAATGAAATTTGATTATTTAGAAAATATTCCTAAAATATGATAAGAAAAAAACAGTTACAATTATTATATCATAATTTTACTTTAAAAACACACCAACTGGGGTACCTGGTGACTCTTGATCTCAGGGTTATGAGTTCAAGCCCCAAGATGGGTTCAGAGCTTACTTAAAAAAAAATAATAAATGAAATAAAAGTAAATAAAAAACAAATATTAATAAAAAAGAGAAAAGAGATGCAATAAATATTAAAAAGTAGTTACATACTAATAAATGCTAGAACTGAAGGAAAGTTTTATCTATTTTTTTTTGTTTTTTAAGTTTTATTTATTTAGAGACACAGGGAAAGAGAGCATGAGCAGGGGAGGGGAAGAGAAAAGAGGAGGGAGAGAATCCCAAGCAGGCTCCACACTGTCAGTGCAAAGCCCGAAGCGGAGTTCAAACTCATGAACCCTCAGATCATGACCTGAGGCAAAATCACGAGTCGTATGCTTAACCAACTGAGCCACCCAGGTGCCCCAGGAAATTTTTATATCATTCTTGGTATTTTCTATATTTTTCATTAATTTACAATGTCAAGATGTTAGTTTTATTTCATTTTATTTTTAAATTATGTATTTGTTTTTGAGAGAGAGAGAGAGAGAGAGAGAATCCCAAGCAGGCTGTGTACTGACAGTGCAGAGCCTATGTGGGGCTTGATCTTATAAACTGTGAAATCATGATCTGAGCTGAAATCAAGAGTTGGACGCTTAACCAACTGAGCCACCCACATGCCCAGGAAGGATATTACTTTTATATTGGTCTTAATCAATACAAATAAATGGAAAGATATACCATGTTCATGGATTGGAAGAATTAATATTGTTAAAATGTCCATATTACCCAAAGCAATCTATAGATTCAAGGCAATCCTTTTCAGAATACGAATAGTGTTTTTCATAGAACTAGAAAAAATAATTGTAACATTTGTATGGAACCACAAAAGACCTGGAGTAGCCACAGCAATCTGAGAAGGAGGAACAAAACTGGAAGTGTCATGCACCCAGATTTCAAACTATATATACCACAAAGCTATAATAACCAAAATAGTATGGCACTGACAGAACAAAAAAGACACATAGATCAATGAACAGAATTGAGAACCTAGAAATAATCCCGCACTTATATGATCAATTTATGACATAGGAGGCAAGAATATACAATGGGGAGAAGACATTCTTTTCAATAAATAGTGTTCGGGAAACTGGATAGCTACATGCAAAAGAATGAAACAGGACCACTTTCTTATACTGCACACAAAAATAAACCCAAAATGGATCAAAGACCTAAATGTAAGACTTGAAGCCATAAAACTCTTTTTTTAATGTGTGCAATCATCTGATTTATAAAAAGATGCAACAAAATTCAAAATGATACAAAATATCAATTTCAAAACAACTTCAAAAGTGAGTGTATTTAACCATACTCAGCTCATAACAGAGCAAATGGGTAAGAAGGAGAATAATTCATGTTATAGCGTATTGCTACATGAACTGGAAACAGAAAAAGTTGGTAAAGGAAGGCAGAGGATCTCTATCTTTAGAGTGTTAGAATTAGAACCAAGGGGCTCCATAATCATCTGGCATCTGCTCAATGTTGTACCTATGGTTAGAAATGTACATGATGGGAACTCCAGGGATCTTCCGGATCCTTCATTTAAGGTCCCGGTCAACGGTGGCCACAATGTAACACTTGTGCTGAGTTACTCTCTGTACTAAGCAGTCATCTGCATAGGTTCCTTTGCGTGTGCATGGTAATCATTCAAATCTTGGATCCTTGGCAATCCTTAGAGCCAACTTTTACCCCAATTTCTCAGTTTCAGCCATTACACAGTTATACAAGGGATACACTTGGCATACGGACAGTCCATCACTGATTGTACTAAGTCAAGTTTGGCTTTAATGGAAAAGTTGATAAAGTTGATACCACCAGGATGTGGCAAGGTGGGCCCAGCTGTGTGTTATATTGGAAGAATAAGCAGGAAGGATGTTGGGGGACTTCTCTTTCCCTGAGTGCACTGGGATCTTTCTTTTCTTTCTTTTTAGGTTTCAATCTATCCTTCTCTTTAAGCCTCTGATTTCGGAGACTAAGCATTCACTTCATGGTTGCATACTTTCTTGCTTTCTTTTGCTTCCCCATGTTCACGCTGCACTCTTGTTTCTTCAGCCATAAAACTCTTAAAAGAAAACATTGTCAGTAACCGCTTGGACATCAACCTTAGCAAAATTTTTCTAGATATGTCTCCTCAGACAAGGGAAACAAAAGCAAAACAAACAAACAAAAATACTGTGACTACATCAAACTAAAAAGCTTTTGCACAGTGAAGGAAACCATCAACAAAACAAAAAGGCAACCTACGGAATGGGAAAAGATCTCTGTAAATGATGTACTGAATAATGGCCTAATATCCAAACTATATAAAGATTCATACAGGGGATACTAAAAAAACCTGAAAGGTCAAAGAGGTTGTTGCCTGCTTTCTCCTCTAGGATTTTGATGGTTTCCTGTCTTACGTTTAGGTCTTTCATCCATTTTGAGTTTGTTTTTGTGTATGGTATAAGAAAGTGGTCCAGGCTCATTCTTCTGTATGTTGCTGTCCAGTTTTACCAAAGAGACTGTCTTTTTTGCATTGGATATTCTTTCCTGCTTTGTCAAAGATTAGTTGGCTATACATATGTGGGTCCATTTCTGGGTTCTCTATTCTGTTCCACTGATCTATGTGTCTGTTTTTGTGCCAGTACCAAACTGTCTTGATGATTACAGCTTTATAATACAGCTTTAAGTCCAGAATTGTGATGCCTCCAGCTTTGGTTTTCTTTTTCTGAATTGCTTTGGCTATTCAGGGTCTTTTCTGGTGCCATACAAATTTTAGGATTGTTTGCCCTGTAGCCCTGTGAAGAATGCTGGTGTTATTCTGATAGGGATTACTATACTTACTTTAAAATTGGGGCCTGTAATCCTAGTCTTAGCTCAATCAACTCAATTTCTTTGTGACAACAAACATATTTAAACAGCTTAATGTGTATATAGGGACAAAGCTGTACTCTCCTTCCAGTCTGGAGAACAACTTTCAAACATTGTGACTGATTTGGTTTATCTAGTTGCTATATCAAGTGATGTGTGTTGCATTTAAGAGGCAAATATCTAATTGACAAGTTTAATTTGACAAATTGGCCTTTGCCATATTACATCAGAGGTTCTCAGTCTTTATACTACCTCTATACATGACCAATAATGTTCTCATGAGACACATACTGCCATGGACATTCACAGGATTGTGTGTCTTTCTTCCATACTAGCTGCAATCCAGAGTTTGGGGCAATTCTTCAGAAACTGTATTACTGATCTTTTTCTCAAAATCAAGAAGGAATATCTGTTTATGATTAAGAATGATGTTACAGGAATAATCTTGAACCCTGTAATCTATGAAGGAAATATTTACAATATCAGTGCTTTACCTAGGTTAAATAATTACAACATACTTGCAATGTATTTCACAAGTGACTATAAACTCTGTCATGTGGAGCAAATTCCCTGACCACCAATCTCCCCACCTGGAGGGTGTCGGTGCATGGATTCAATACCTGACCAATGCCCTATGTCCTCATAAGTCAGACAAAATGAGTATTTTGGAATATCTAATTTGGAAGAGCCCAGTGGCTGGGTCTGGTCCTTGCCACCCAATAAAATAAGGTAATAATGCTGGTGACTCTAAATGTTACTCTTCCTGCTTTCCTTCCCACTCTCTTGGGCCAATTTCTGTAGTGATTACTACACACAAGTTCACCTAGGACTCCTATCCATGGATTGAAACCTTTACTAAAGATGTTTATAAAGTAATATTCAGAATAGAAGAGAGAAGTTATCAGAAGAAAGTGAACTTTAGACAGAAAAGAGAGTGGAACATACTGACTGACATTGGCATGGGATCCACCCCTGTGTTTTTAAAAACACTTTATGAATACAGTTCATCTCTAGCAAAATTCTCCTAATGGTCACTTTATTCCATGTGACTTTGTGCCCAAAGATTATTCTTTTACCACCACCACCCTCATTGACAGAAATATTAACAGGATATAATTCAGTACACATTCTTCCTTAGCCAATCATCTCTGAATACTACTAAGAATCTACAGTTGGTCCCATAGAGCCTCCTCCTTTGGCTCCCTATATTCTTGATCTTTCCATTCTTTATGTTTAGTTCTCAGTTTCTTAATATTACAAATCTATTATTTAAAAGTTCAATGAAGCCCTTTGGTACAAATTATACTCCCCAGTTACTTACTAGTGAAGGTTCAATATCTAAATACCCTTGTCCAAAGTTATAATTTACTAATTAAACTAAGTAAAATGTGAACTATTTAAAGCTAGTCCCATTCACTTCAACTAGAATTTCAATGATTTTCAAAATTATTTCAAATATTGCCGTCTTTGTGTTTTAAAAAAACAGCCAAGTGAAATTACACAGCTTCCTAACTCAAAGATCCCTCTTTTCATTGTGCCCAAACATCAGTAAAATGTTTGTGCAAGCCAAATTTTAAGAGTTAAGTGAGTATAAAAGCCACCATTAGAAAATCAGATACTAGTAATTAATAACGCATTAGCAACGCTGTCATTCTCTCATATTTTCTGTATAAAAGATCCTTGCAGTGCTTAAGCAATGCCAACCTTCAGTAATCACTTTCTCAGAGTAACTTATCAGTGGTATGAATTAGTATCAATATAAATTTCTGTCAAAAAGCCTGAAATGAAGCCTCTACTTGTAAGGTCATTCTTATAATTCACAACTGAAAATATTTAACAGTGTCATCTTACTGTACTATTAAGGTTAATTAAAATACCATTTCCATTCATTTGTACCTGTTAAGCTTGTTAAAATATTATTTTTATAAATTCACATTTTGTTAATTTCTTACAGCAGAGGTTGTAGAGAACACTTCAGATACTGAAATTTAAAACCATCATGCTGTAAAACCAGACTCTTCTTAATAAACAGCTGAGAAGAGATTTTTCCACAAACTGTTTTTAGTGTAATCTGTTTATAGTTCTGGGAGTTACCTCCACCCATGGGCATATCCGGTGCCAAGTTTGCAACTTCTGGAATGGCCACCATGGAGGTGGTGCGGTTACACAGTCTACAGCCTCTGGGTTTGGCTCACTACTACCCCAGTCCAGGTGAGAGAGCTCAACATTACCCCTGGCTGAGTGAGTCAAATCAACAATGGGGCATGGGGCGCCTGGGTGGCTCAGTCAGTTGGACGTCCAACTTCAGCTCAGGTCACGATCTCGCAGTCTGTGAGTTCGAGCCCCGCGTTGGGCTCTGTGCTGACAGCTCAGAGCCTGGAGCCTGTTTCAGATTCTGTGTCTCCCTCTCTCTCTGACCTTCCCCCGTTCATGCTCTGTCTCTCTCTGTCTCAAAAATGAATAAATGTTAAAAAAAAATTTATAAAAAAAAAACAAACCAATGTAGACATGTTTTATGTGTAAACATTCAGAAGTAAAAGCCCTGATTTCTACTTCCCCACAAACTCTTTTTCAGCAAGGGTCAGCAGCCTGTACACCATGGGCTAATTCGAACCATGGCCTATTTCTGTATGGCCTATGGGCTAAGAATAATTTGTATAAATTTAAAATTTTTTACATGTTTATTTATTGGTTTATTTATTTATTTATTGAGAGAGAGAGAGAGAGAGAGAGAGAGAGAGAGAGAGAGAGAGACTGTGCACATACGGGGGGGGGGGGGGCGGGCAGAGGGAGAGAGAGAAAATCCCAAGCAGGCTCCCAACTCCCAGCACAGACCCCAATGCAGGGCTCAATCCCACAAACTGAGAGACCACGAACTGAGAGATCATGACCTGAGCCAAAATCAAGAGCCAGAAACTCAACCGACGGAGCCACCCAGGCGCCCATGTACGATTTTAAATGTTAAAAGAAATCAAAAGAAGAATAGTATTTTGTCACATTAAAATTAAAATTTCAGTGTCCATAAATAAAGTCTTGGAAAACAGCCACACTCTTTATTTACATATTTTATGGATGCTTTCACACTACAGCAAGAGGGTCTTTGCATTGTGCAATCTGAAAATGCTTCCCCTCAGCAACCAAATCAACTCGGCCCTCAGGCTCTTTTAAAAGAAACCAGGCTGTCTCCCTGAGTTCATTAATTTTCTCAGACTCCTCTCAAGTGCTGGGATTTTACTCTCTCATATCACAATCTCAAAGTGGTGGGAGTGGATGGGAAGGTGGGAAGTGGTGTTACTTACAATGCTATTTCAAGATTTCTTCCCAACTCATTTACTGAACAAACAAAACAGCCTGACCTTCAAGTGACCATCTTCCTTCGCTCCAGTCATTCTTCCTCATTCATGGATAAAAATCCTAACCCTGGCTGATGCTTACTATCTACTTGTGGTGCACATACCAAGAATCTTGGTGCTCCTGGAGAAATCACACAAATGATCATATCAGCATTAGTATTATTCATACTCACCAAAATCCATGGCCCCTCAATGCTGCCTAGTCACTTCTATTTCATTTGCTTGGTCAACTCTCTCTTATACTTACCATAATGAATATTTCAAACCATCTTTGCCCAGCTGTCTCCACCGGGCCTCTTCTCCCCTACTTCCCTCTTTACTTTTGACCTTACATCAGAGAGAAAATTGAAGCCTTATCCTCTTGCTACTAAAATTAAAAGCTTGGGGCGCCTGGGTGGCTCAGTCAGTTAAGTGTCCGACTTTGGCTCAGGTCATGATCTCTCAGTCTGTGAGTTTGAGCCCCGCGTCGGGCTCTGTGCTGACAGCTCAGAGCCTGGAGCCTGTTTCAGATTCTGTGTCTCCCTCTCTCTGACCCTCCCCCGTTCATGCTCTGTTCTCTCTGTCTCAAAAATAAATAAACGTTAAAAAAAAATTAAAAAAAAAATAATAAATAAAACTAAAAGCTTACCTATTTTACACATATCCCCTCCTTTTCCCACTAGTTGTAAGAGTCCCTGTTCCTATCTAACACCAATATTCCACCTATGCTTTTAGTTATGTTTGCTCTCAACTTTTAAAGCAGTATATATTACCTATCATTTCTTCTCTTTCATATGTATTCAACTATTCCTTCTCAATGAGATTTTTCCTACTGGTACTTAAACATGATCAAGGCTTTCCTATCTTAGAAGTTAAATCCTCCCTTACCCCCACATCTCCCACCAGCTACTCCTTCCTTTCACAGGTAAGTCTCTAAAAGATTTGCGCAAGCTTCTGTTTCCATTTCCTTTTTCCCACTCGTTCTGAGGCCACTACAGTCTGACTGTCTGTGTTATTTTACTGAAATCACTCTCACAAAGATTACCAATGACTACCATGTTGACAAATCCAAAGAACATTTTCTTAATTGCCATTTATTTTTATTTTTCAATAGTGTTTGACTGTTTCCTCTTTCTCTCAACTCTTTTTACCTTTGAATTCTGAAATATGATAATCTACTAAGTTTTGTCCTCCTTTTTCTTCTTCTTCATAGGTTCATCCTCCTCTATTCATTCACTGCAGTTCTTCAAGATCAGTCCTAGCCTTCTTCCTGCCTCACTCGAAATTAGCTTTTCAGGCAATCTAACCAATGCCCCAATGTTTTATTTTCCATCTATTTCCTGACAATATAGATATTTTCCATCTATTTCCATCTATGATGATATTTTCCATCTATTTCCTGTCACCAGGACTCTAGCAGTATAGTTAGCTAATAGTTGCCCTGCATCTACCTAGCCCACCCAATCTGTTTTCCACAACACCAAAGTAATTTATTAAAAAATGTAAATCTGGTTACCTTCTTTTCTGCTCCTAACTAAAACCACTTACATGAATTCTCACTGTTCTTTGAGGGAAAAATCTGTAACCTTTCCTGCAAGGACAGGTCATATGTTAAACTTTTAATTTATGGGATTCATCCTGCTCACCCTACAATAGTCTTTTGATATACTGTGCTCTCTGCTTGAAAAGGTTACCATACTCAATATCCTCTGTATGTACCCAGATAAATTCTGCTTATCTCTTCTCAGATGACTTCCTTATGCCACCTACTCCATATTCAGTAATGAGGCTTTTAGGGGTGCCTGGCTGGCTCAGTCAGTAGACCATGTGACTCTTGATCTTGCGATTTTAAGTTTGAGCCCCACATTGGATGTAGAGATTACTTAAAACTAAAATCTTTATAAAAAATAAAGTAATAATGTGACGTTATACAAATGGCTTTTGCCACCACTATACTACAAGCTATATGAGGAGGCAACTGGGTGGCTCAGTCAGTTTAAGCATCCGACCCTTGATATTGGGTCAGGTCATGATCTAATGGTCATCAGATCGAGCCCTGGGTCAGCTCCACACTCAGAGTGGAGCCTGCTTGGGATTCTCTTTCAGTCTCTTTCCCACTCACACACGTGCTCTCTTTTTGTCCAAATAAATAAACATTAAAATAAATAAAAGCTCCATGAGAACATACCTATGGCTGGTTTTACTCACCATTAGATCCAGGTGCTTGGCCTTCATTAGTAGTCATAAAAATATTGTGAATTAACAAATTAATGGAAGTTAATACACATTATGTCTAATTTACACTCATTTCATCATGAATTTTATATTGTTAACAGTCTGTTAAATTTAGCAAATAAAATTTCTGACAAATTATGCTATAATTAAAGAATGTGTAATTCTAGAAAAGGAAATTCCCAAATAATTCCATTTCTTTTTACTACCAGAGCACAAACCTTATACTGACCTTAGGAAATAAATAAGAAAATGTCTTCACATTTGTACAAATTCTGTTAGTTGTCCCATCCTCAGTGTCCTGATTTTAATTGGAGGTTCATTTTTACCCCTTTGGACTCAAAGAAGGCTACACTTATCTTGATCGACCTAGGCCAATCATGGCAGTCCCATGTCTCCTGTCAGTTTAGGAGTATTGCCATTCTAGTTCTGCCAATGAGAAATAAGGAAGCACTTCTGGGAAAGGCTTCATCATTCATAGGGAAGAGATAGTCCTTTTCTGCCACTGGCAGAAAATCCAGAAAGAGCATAAAATCCAGAAAATTAAAAATAATTTAACTGGAATCCTATCATGCTACCCTTGAAATTGCCCTAACTCTTGATTTTTTGATTTGTTTTTTGCTTTAGTCTGTTTAAATTAGGATTCTCTGTTATTTGCAGCTAAAGTCAGCCTAAATAATAGATAAAAAAAATTTTTGGCCCAGGTTCCTCAAATGAGGAACATTGTTTCAGCTAACTCAGTATTTGTATAGCAAATAGATTACAACAGTGCTCACTATATAAAGCTAAAAAGCAAATCATTTAATTAAGAACCCAGAGAAGAATTTTAAAAGAAATTTAGCAAGCTGAAAACTGTGAAAATAATGGATAATTATGAATATAATTCATTGAATTACTAAAAGTATTTCACCTTTGGCAATTAATTATACTTGTTCAGTAGAAGAGAATACAATTTATCATGAATATTTTGAGAAAGGGAATCTGTAAAAACAGATTTTTTTTTTTTTTTTGGTAACTGAAAGACTGCCAAATACATTGTGAATTTTCAAAGAATTAAAATGTAATAAAATGTACTCAGCATAACTCTCTGCTAAGACCAACATTTTATAATGATTTAGAATAAAATATATGATCATTATTTCAACCTGAAGATGCCAGGAGATTGGGCTGAATTTGTAACCATCTTACTAAATAGCTTAAAGGTAATTTTCTGAATAAATTCTGGAAATAAATTTACTGGTTTGTTATTTGTCTTATTCTCATAAGAGTGGGTGATAGAATGCATGACAAATCTAACTATGTGCTCTTACTAGTAATGAACATCACTGTGATTTGTAAAAGCAATTATTTCTGGTGAATTTGAAATGTAGGTGTTCTGGCATTTTATTATTAAAATGTGAATGAGAAATAGATAACCAGAGGAGATTTTCCAAGTAATCTTTTAATATATACTCTTTAGATATTCTATCCTTAATCTCTTCTTAAAATAATTAAATAGCCCAGATTACATTAAAATGTTTATAATGCTAAGCATACCGTTACCTGTTTTTTATTTATTTACTATCATTTTTAAAGATCTTTTAAATTTTTTTATTAAATTTTTTAATGTTTATTATTTTTGAGAGACAGAGACCCACATGGGGTTCAAACTCATAAACTGTGAGATCACCATCTGAGCCAAAGTTGGACGCTTAACCAACTGAGCCATCCAGGTGCCCCTAAAGATGTTTTTTTTTATTTTTAAACAATCTCTACACCCAACATGGGGCTCAAACTTACAACACCGAGATCAAGAGTCACCTGGTCCACTGACTGAGCCAGCCAGGCTCTTGTTATTTGCTTTTTAAATCTACTATTTTTTTTTAAAGCTTATCATTTAAAATTGAGAGAGAGAGACAGAACACAAGTGGGGAGGGGCAGAGAGAGAAGGAGTCACAATACGAAGCAGGCGTCAGGCTCTGAACTGTCGGCACAGAACCCGATGCAGGGGCTCGAACCCATGAACCATGAGATCATGACCTGAGTCACCCAGGTGCCCCTAAATCTACTATTTTGATGCATAATACATAGCCAGTCGGGCACCCTTGTTATTTGCCTTTTAAATATACTATTTTGGCATGTAATTTACATGAAATAAATTGTACCTATTTTAAGCGTACAGTTCAATGCAGGTAGAAAAAAATATATCACCACTACAATCAAAATATAGAATACTTCCTTTACTCTCCAAAATTCCTCATGACTTTTCCCAATCACAATTCAGTACCCTTTGTCCCAGGAAACCACTGATCCCTGTCTGTCAGTAGAGAATAGGGGTTTTTTTTCTACAGTTTCACACAAATGAAATCATATAGCAAGTATTATTTTGTATCTGGCTTCTTTCACTTACCACAATATTTGCTCCTTATTATTGCTGAACAATATTCTTTGGTATGGATATATCACAATTTTTTCATGCACGCATTTATTTTTTATTTGTTTTTTTAAGAATTATAATTCTATAGTTTTATTAAGACAAAACTGACAATGTGGTATGAAGTTATATTAAAGTTTTCACAGAAATTTAACACATGCCTAAAAAGATTTTACAATGGAAATTCTTGGGATGCCTGGGTGGCTTGGTCAGTTAGGCGTCTGACCGATTTCCGTTCAGGTCATAACCTTCGGGTTCATGGGTTTGAGCCCTGGGTTGGGCTCTGCGCTGACAATGTGAGGCCTGCTTGAGATTCTCTCTCCCTCTCTCTCTGCCCCTCCTCTGTGTGCATGCACACACACATCTTCTCTCAAAATAAATAAAGTTTAAAACCAAGATTTCACAGTGGAGTTCTAGATGCAGGTCTAGGCGATGCGGAGAACTGATGGATCTCATGATTGAAGACAGCATTTTGTATTAATTATTAGAATAAAAAAATTGGTTTTGTTTTGTGTTTCGAAGTGAACCACTGCCCCTGGTACATGCTACACTGTAAAAATGCAGAGTTAACACTATTGGGAAGAAGGTTGTGGATTGTGGAGACAGATGTACTTTGGAGATCTACAATATCTTTTGCTCTCATTCTGCAAGTTTTATCCTTCATAGAAGGCCCTTTGCCTTTCTCATAAAAGTACAGAATAGGCTGCCTTGCAACATTTCTCCCCCTTTCCCGTCCTGGGATGGGTGTGCAAGCTACACAGCATGGAAAGGCTTTAAAGCACTTGGGATGCTGTAGGGGCAGTATGAAAGTTTAATCTCCTGAGACCAGGGCTTTTGAAATCATTCAATTCTTCAAGTGATCTGATGAACTTGTACTGTCAGTGACTGAATCCTGTTGATTTCAGAAGTCAAAGTTCAAATAACAGGCCCCAAGAAGTTTCCAACCTTGGAGCATGGGCCCTTGTCTTTCCCTACTCTTCCACCTTCTATAGCACCGTCTTCCCCTCTCCAAATTCTTCAGCCAGTGGCTTGGATAGACAAACTGATGTTTAACATTTCATAATTGGAAAAGAAAGGGTTTCTTATCAATTTCAAAAATTTGCACCTCTAAGACAGAACGATCTGCCTATGTATATGCTCCAATAAGACTTTCCCTCCTCAACCAATTTCCATTCCCCAAATGGCAGCTTTGGTAATTTATTAACTGGTTTAGTACTTTGTTGGGAACAGCATTAAGCTCAAGAAGGGAATACCTTGGCTTATAAATTTCCAGCATTCACAGATTTTAAACAGTTTCTCATAGTCCTCATTTAGGTTGCCAATGACATTTTTGAAAAGATAAAATATTCTGGATACAGAACCAAATCACTGCTGGTTTATTCTTTTCATTGTTTTACCATTTCCCCAGTCAGATCTCAAATTTTAACAAAAAAAATCCTACCCATCTCTGTTCCTTCCCAACCCCAAATAATACACTAGTCACAGCCCCAAATAATACACTAGTAACAGCCAAAAACTATACACATGCTACACTGTAAAAATGCAGAGTTAACAGTATTGGGAAGAAGGTTGTGGATTCTGGAGATAGATGTACTTTGGAGATCTACAGTATCTTTTGCTCTCCCACACACCCACTCTGTAAGTTTTGTCCTTCATGGAAGGCCCTTTGCCTTTCTCAGAAAAGTACATAATGGGCTGCCTTGCAACATTTCTCCCCCTTTCTCTTCCTGGGATGGGTGTGCAAACTACACAGCATGGAAAGGCTTTAAAGCACTTGGGCTGCTGTAGGGCACAGAAATGGTACTACTGACTCCACAAAGGACATCTTCTCAAACCAACTCTGGTGCCAAGACAAGTATAACTCCTTCCCTTCTAACTTGAAACCCATAGTCAGACGTGACAGGAGCACTAGTACTCAGGAGAGTTAATTCTTGTCATCTTTTTGGTAATTGTTCTCTGAGAGGTAAGAATGCCACATCAGCCTTTCCTCATTGAAGGATATGACCACCTGGTGGGCACTTGATATTGGCTTCCTTGGCAGGGACTAGGTCAGCCTAAGCAGCATTTTTCCATTTCATCAGGAACATGAGTTCTCCACGAGTCTGTAGATCTAATAATCTGTGGCTTTTCTGACTCTTTCTTTGGTTTGCTCTCCTCGCCCTTATCTTCAGAATCAGGGTCAGCTTTGAGCTTGCCTCCCTCTGGTTTATCCGTCTCAAGTGCTATTTTCTGTGACTGTAGAAACTTGGCAATGAGATCAGGGCAATCCAGGCTCTCTTCTGGCTCCCACATGTTATCTGAGAACTCCTTCCACTTTAGAAGATACTCCACTTCGCCCTTTGTCATTCAACCGTCAAGAACTTTTTCTACCACATATTTCTCTTCCCCCTCATCCAGCA
Organism: Panthera uncia; assembly: GCF_023721935.1. Lineage (NCBI taxonomy): Eukaryota > Metazoa > Chordata > Mammalia > Carnivora > Felidae > Panthera > Panthera uncia. The sequence goes on along the minus strand of NC_064808.1, from coordinate 28,028,214 downwards.
CCTCCTCTATTTTTTTATTGTTTTATTTCTTCTCCATAGTGCCCACCAGCTTTCTGATCTAAAGAGTGATGCTGCTCAGAGCAGCGCACAAGAGCCGGGGAGGAATTGGTGCAATAGCACACCATGTCAGGCAGGCAGAGTGGGGTGGGGGGAGTGGTGCCCAGAAAAGCAACAAGCCTATGGCTGCAGTGGAGCCCCTCCCTGAAGCGGTGTACGACAGGCCCCAGCCAACAGGCAAAAGACTGTCCAATCATTTGTTGATGGACTTCTCCATAGTTTCTAGTTGGGGCTTTTATGAATAAAGCTACACTGAACATTCACCAGAAGTCTTTGCATTGATAAACATTATTTCTATTAGGTAAATACCTAGAAAGGGGATTGCTAGATTGTGTGGTAAGTATATGTTTAACTTTATGAGAAATTGCCAAACTGGCTTGCAAAGTGGCTATATCATTTTGCATTCTCATTTGCTATTATGTGAGACTTTCAGTTACTCCACATACTCACCAACACTTAGTATTATTACCAGTCTTTTTAAAATTTTAGCCATTCTAATGTGTGCATAGTGGAACCTAATTCTGCATTTAATTTGTATTTCTTTGATGACTACTGTTGAACATCTTTTCATGTTCTTATGGTTGATTTCTATGGGTTCTTTTTTTTCAGTAAAGTGTATTTTTTTAATTGTGTTGTTGGTCTTCTGTTGAGTTGTCAGAGATCTTGATATATTATGAATACAAATTTTGTTCTGTTTTTGTCAGATGTGTGTTTTCTGATTATTTTCTCCCAATCTCTGGCTAGACTTTTCATTTTATTAATGTTGTCTTTTGAAGAGAAGTTTTCTTTTTGTGTGTGTTTGTTTGGATAAGGCACATTTAATCTTTTTTATTTTTTAGTTCATATGTTTTTAGTCCCATCTAAGAAGTCTTTGCCTACCCTCAAATTGTAAGGATTTCCTCCTAGAACTGTTAGTTTTAATTTTGATGATTAGATCTCTGATCAATATTTAAATTAAGTTTTGTGATAGTATGAGGTATGGATCAAGATAATTTTTAACACAGATAACTAATTTTCAGCAATATTTGTTAAAAAGACGTCTTTTCAAAAAAAAAAAAAAAAGACTGTCTTTTCCCCAATGAATTATCAAAAATAATTTGCCTCTATGTGTGGGTCCGTTTCCTTCCATTGCTTTTTATGTGTATCCTTATCTGTATCCAAAAGCATTATATCTTTGTTTTTCAATGTTTATTTAGTTTTGAGAGAGCAAAAGTGGGGGAGGGAAAATGAGATGGGGACAGAGGATCTGAAGCAGGTTCTGCTTTGACAGCAGAGAGCCCTATGTGGGGTTGAACTCATACACTGCAAGATCATGACCTAAGCCAAAGTCGGACACTCAATCGACTGAGCCACCCAGATGCCCCGCCAAAATCATTATATCTTGATTACTTTATAATAAATGCTAAAGTCAAGTAGTATAATTCTTCTAAATTTGACTATTCTAATTCCTTTACATCTCCTGGGCTTTCATTGAGCTTCTTAGATCTGTGTTTGACATTTTTCAGGAACTCAGAAAAAATTCTGGCCATTATTTCTTCAAATATATTCTCCTTCCCCCCAGTCTTTCTAAGGCTCCAATTATATATCTATAAGACTGCTTGATATTAACCCACAAATTACTGACACTGTCCTTTTTTCAGTCTTTTCCTTTTCCTTCTCTATAGTACAGTTTCCATTACACTGTCATGAAGTTCACTGATATTTTCTTCTCGAATGTCTAATCTGGTGTAAAACCCATCCAGTGGATTTTTTTTTTCCATTTAAGATATTCTAGAACTTCCATTGATTCTATTTTTAGTTTCCATTTCTCTTCATATTATATTCACATTTTTCTTTAATTCCTTGACATATTTATACTAGCTTTTGGGATGTCCTTTACTATTAACTCTGGGGAGTCTATTTCTATTGATTGACTCTTCTCCTGGATAATGATTACCTTTTCAGGGATCTTTGTGAATTTTCCATATGTTCAACAAAATCTCTCTCCTCTGACAGGTCAAAACACAATTGTATCCCCACCCTGTGCATACTTCCATAGTTATTTCCTTTTCACATCCCCATTAGTTGTTTTTTCCCTGGTAGTTAGTTGTTTATGCCAAACCTTGTAGAGTTCACCTCGTACATAAACAACTTAATATCTAGTCAAAGACACAAAGGGACCCATAGGGACTATTACCTAAATAGCTCCCTCATTTATGGCATTTCAGGGAAAATTCCTGATATTTCTACCTCTTACAACTTTCTTGTCTTTCTCCTCAGCTTGGGGAGAATACTGTGTTTTCTTGGATTATCCTTCCCTATACCACAGGTCCAAAAACTACCTCCAGGTATAAAGATGGGGTCAATTGTAGGACTCACTTCAATTTTTCTTCTCTCAATCTTGACTCCTCATTATCTCATGTCTAAAAATTATTGTTTCATATACTTTTTCCAATTCAAGTTGTTTAAAATGGGATGGCTAGTCTGATACTAGTTATTCTGTTATGATTACAAACAGATGTTTCATGTTATTTTCATTGTTATGTTAACTCATCTTTAAGTGAGGACACACAGGAATTAAAATGTAATAAAAACAATATTTGTGGCATTTCCCCATAACGAAAAAAATACTGTTCTAGAACTCAGAAAATGGGCTCCAGTCCTAGCTATTCCAGTTGATCCACTTTGGATAGGACAGACAACTGTTCTAAGTCTCAGTTTTCTGAGTTGCTTAATTAGATTATCTCATAAAATCTATGACCTTAATGTCCAGAAATTAGATAAAGTTCACTAAAGGTACTTTAATGGGAAGATATGTATAGAAGATAATCTAATAAATCTTTGTATGTAAACTCATTTAACAAATCCTCTGATTTAATCATTACTGTTATATGTGCTTGCCAATTAAAGTGTATTAAAATATAAAATGTAAATATAAAAACTATAAGGTAATTTTAATAGATTAATAAAAATAAATTTTACCTTTTCAGATTTTTAAAAAGGTTTTTTTTAATTGAAGTAAGCTCTACACCCAACGTGGGGTTCAAACAACCCCAAGATCATAAGTCACATGCTCTTCTGACTGAGCCGGCCAGGTGCCCCATCTTTTCAGATTTAATATTATGTTTATGTCTTAACTGTTTAGGGGAGTTAAAGCATAATGTTAAGGATTATCTGTCCTTAAGTATCATCTGTAAAGTAAATCTGTAAACTGAAAATTCTGTTTTGCTTTTATTTTAGCTGAGGAAATTCACATCCCATCACCCCACTTACGATTTTATTCAAGAAAAAAAGATTATTACTACAAAATAATTATTTATAATATTCTAAAATAATCCAATTGTATAACCAAAAAATTGGTAACAAATAGAACAAAATTGGCTATCCACACCTCCAAAATGAACTATAGCACCAAATTCCATATTTTAAAAACTCTGTTTCATATTTTGAAATCTAGTATTAATACCCAGTATGAACACTAGACTAAGTTTTAAAACAATAATAGTATCAACGGGCTTTTCCTCATCCATCATAAAAAGCTATTTAAAGAATTTCCAATATACTAATTATGCATGACTTCCCCTGTCGGAATCCATGGTAAGCATCCTTAATCAAATTTTGTTACTCCAGGTGCTCCCTTACAAATCTCTTAAAATGTTCCCTAAATTCCTTTACTCACACTATTGGAAAAATCTCTGCTCTGTTACTGATTTGTGTGTGAACATTCCATAATAATGCTATTATGTTGTATTTTTTTCAATTAAATCATACATTTAAGTTCATTAAACTGGAACATTTTCTTACAGTCTTATTTTGTTTGTTTTTTTGTTTGTTTAGGCTTACTGAGTTATTTTTCCAATTAACACATGTAAGCATCATAAAAGTCTGGATTTTCCTGATTTAAGGGCATCTGATAAAGTCCATTATTTATTTATACCTTGATAGTCATATATGAAATATTCTCTCAATATTTATGTCATTTTTTGGTAGTAACAAGGAAAAATCACAAAAATGAATTATGTTTACATACAAATGTTAAGGGAATGCTAATTTTTTCTAAGTCAGAGTTGCCACACACACTACTCCCTTCCTGCTAACTTGCAGAATTTTTCCTCTTCCTGATTTCTTAACTCCCTGCACTAGTTCTAATCCAGCAACCAGTGATCTAATTTCCCATAACCTGTTTTCTCTGTCATACAACTTATTTTCCTTCTCTTAAACCACATGAGAAGTATAGGAAAACAAACAGAGGATCTATTAAGATTTCCATTAATTGGTAAGTTTGAAGTTTTAGAATACTAGAACACAAGAGTTCTCAAACTTAGTGGGGTTAGGAATCATTTGGAGATATTTATTGAAATTCAGATTCCCAGACCCCACACTCAAGAGATTCTGAATTTAATAGGCTTGGAATTGGGGACACCAGTTTGAATTTTTAACACATAGTCTAGATAATTCGGATGCAGGTGTTCTGTGTAGCACACTTTGATAAACACTGCAGGCCCTGTGTCTGCCATAAGTATCTGATGTCTCCATCTGGAATATGTATATAATAAACTAAATGAAGGTAGAGAAAGATGCAAAAGTAGGAAAGAGGGATCCAACAGAGGAGAGGTGGAAAGATAATGCCCAGGTTGAAGGTGAAGAAAGATCCCAGGGTATAGGTTATAGAGAACAATCAATTCAAACTGGACTGACTGAGGGATTAGGACACTTTTTCATTCTTTCATTCACTCATTATCTTTTTCACTGTCTTCTCCACCATTGCAATCTCATACCGTTTATGACAGTACATAGAAAACCAAGCAAAAAAACAAATAAAACACTATTAGCTGGGAATAAAAAATATAAAGAAATTTGAAATCTATAAAGATTTCTCAAAGGAAATGATACCCTAGATAATAAAATAATTGACACAGTTAATACCACTTCTCTGACAATGAATCTAAGAGATAACTGAGGGAAAATAAAACTTATCCACCACAATGTTAACTTTAAAAAGTTACGTATCTGCGGACTTCAAGCTGTATTACAAAGCTTTAATCATCAAGACAATATGGAACTGGCAAAAAAACAGACACTCAGATCAATGGAACAGAATACAGAACCCAGAAATGGACCCAGAAATGTATGGCCAACTAATCTTTGACAAAGGAGGAAAGAATATCCAATGGAATAAAGACAGTCTCTTCAGCAAGTGGTGCTGGGAAAACTGGACAGCGACATGCAGAAGAATAAACCCGGGCTATTTTCTTGCACCATACACAAAAATAAACTCAAAATAGATGAAAGACCTAAATGTAAGATAGGAAGCCATCAAAATCCTCAAGGAGAAAGCAGGCAAAAACCTCTTTGATCTTGGCCACAGCAACTTCTTACTCAACACCTCTCCAGAGGCAAGGAAAACAAAAGCAAAAATGAACTATTGGGACCTCATCAAAATAAAAAGCTTCTGCACAATGAAGGAAACAATCAGCAAAACCAAAAGGCAACTGATGGAATGGGAGAAGATATTTGCAAACGACATATCAGATAAAGGGTTAGTATCCAAAATCTATAAAGAACTTATCAAACTTAGCACCCAAAAATCAAACAATCCAGTGAAGAAATGGGCAAAAGACATGAATAGACACTTCTCCAAAGAAGACATCCAGATGGCCAACCGACACATGAAAAAAGGCTCAACATCACTCATCATCAGGGAAATACAAATCAAAACCACAATGAGATACCACCTCATACCTGTCAGAATGGCTAACATGAACAACTCAGGCAACAACAGATATTGGTGAGGATGTGGAGAAAGAGGAACCCTTTTGCACTGCTGGTGGGAATGCAAACTGGTGCAGTCACTCTGGAAAACAGTATGGAGGTTCCTCAAAAAATTAAAAATAGAACTACCCTATGACCAGCAATTGCACTACTAGGTATTTATCCAAGGGATACATGTGTGCTGTTTGAAAGGGGCACATGCACCCCAATGTTTATAGCAGCATTATCAACAATAGCCAAACTATGGAAAGAGCCCAAATTTCTACCGATAGATGAATGGATAAAGAAGATGTGGTATATATATATATATATATATATATATATATATACACACACACACACACACACACACACACACACACAATGGAGTATTACTTGGCAATCAAAAAGAATGAAATTTTGCCATTCGCAACTACGTGGATGGAACTAGACAGTACTATGCTAAGCGAAACTAGTCAGTCAGAGAAAGACAAATATCATATGATTTCACTCATATGGGACTTTAAGATACAAAACAGACGAACATAAGGGAAGGGAAGCAAAAATAATATAAAAACAGGAAGGAGGACAAAAGATAAGAGACTCTTAAGTATGGAGAACAGAGGGTTACTGGAGGGGTTGTGGGAAGGGGGATGGGCTAAATGGGTAAGGGGCATTAAGGAATCTACTCCTGAAATCATTGTTGCATTATATGCTGACTAACTTGGGTGTAAATTAAAAAAATAAATTAAATAAAAATTTAAAAAATAAATTAAATAAAAGAGTACTAATTTGGCAAAAAAAAAAAAAAGGTATGTATCTGGAACAGACATTTTTCATTTTCCATTAACTTTGCATTTTGTGCCCACAAGTTTTTCTTAATACCTTTTTCAACCCCTGGATACATATATTTAACCTATACCTCACAGTAGCAAGTTCTGTGTGATTATTAAACCATACCAAGTAATTCTAAAATCGTCTGATTCAAGTTTCAAAGAGATGGGCCATAGCTCAAATATTCCAGAGTTTAGTGAAGAAATATATCACTTTGGCCCTCATTTCAAACTTCTTAATTACTTAACCCCTAAAATACATAAGTGGATTTCCTTCTGATTTTGCACTTAAGATTTAAATATAGTCATTTTCCCATGGTTCCATTCTGAGCTCAGAGAAGACTTTTATGACTTAACTATCTTACTTTACTACCATCTTCAGTAATTTTCTCTTTATCCCACTGTAACAGCCTTCACCATATAGAGTCTTTTAGACCCTATTCTAGTTTTTTATTACTTTTTAATATTCTAAAAATAGCTACTAATCCCTGACATTCCTAATATTTTATCACAAAAGAGAAAATAATTTGGGTTTCTCCTATGACCATGTCACTTTTTTATTCCTATTATTGACTTGGTATGGCATTATCTTGTGATTATCAATATAACTTTCAAAATTTAAATTTTATTTACAAAATAATTAGCTAGTCTTATTTTTCCCCTCCAAAAAATTATATTGATATTCAAGGCTGGGATTCTGTTGCTGCCTATCCTTTACCTTGTTCTTATCAATAGTATTTATTTATTTAGTATTTTTTATTTGAAGTATAGTTGACATAAAATGTTTATATTAGTTTCAGGTGATTTGACAGTTCTATACATTATGTAGTACTCACCATAATAAATGTCATCTCCATCTGTTACCACACAAAGTTATTACATTATTATTGACTATATTCCTTATGCTATATTAAAAGTGATATTTAATCAAATATTTACAAACACACTTATTACTGAATCATGTCCTGAGTTTTATAAATTGTGAAAATTCCTTACAATTTATAAAATTTAAACTAAATAAAGCTTAAAAAATAAGCTAAAGAATTGCTTGATCATCCAGTTTTAAATAAATTGCTCTCTAGAGTCAAAAAGCAAAATAGCAGTGACACTTTTATTTATACTCACCTTTCATCTAAGAACATGTAATCTTTAAGAGTGACTATTACCCCCATTTTACCACCAAGGTGTAGAATTACAAAGATTGAACTGAACTGAACTCAAGAAGCTGTCTAATCTAGCTTCTATCCCCAAGAATGACTGCATTTTAACAATCCCAGAGATATGTCCATCTTCTCTAGTTTTCAAAATCTCCAGGGAAGATGGTACAAGTTGCCTTAGCAATTTGTTCTGGTGTGTAATATCCCTTGTTTTACTCATAATCCAAATCTGAAGGTAAGAAGGAAATAAAACCTGGTTTCCTAGATCCTCAGGATTGTGGTTGTAAAATAAGAAGATGATGAAATAGATACCTCAATAAGAACAATTTCCAATATCTAGTCAACTGTTCACCTACTTCAAGCAAGAGTCATTTTGAAAATACTCAGGTATAACAAAATGATTTATACCTATCTTGATTTCATAATAAATGCCTCCCATTAGTAAGAGAAATAATTAGATGTATATATATATATATATATATATATATATATATATATGAGTCCTAAAGATAAGAATAACATATATTTATTGAGAAATTTCTGGGTATGGGCCATTGCACTCCATGCATAATATCATATTGAATCTTTATATTACTTCTCTGAAGTAGGTGCTATTATTATCCCCATTTTTTAAATAAAGAAATTGAGGCTCAGAGAAGGTAAGGTGTCCAAAGTCATTGATTCAGTGACAGAGCCAGGATTAAAACCTAGACAGTTTGGTTATGTTTCACCAGCTCTCTAATACATATTTAATAAATTTTAGTTGTTATTATAAGGATGCTTTAGATTGGTTGAAAAATCCTTATCTGTAAAAAAATTTTTTTTCTTCAAACTCCCATTAGTTCTTCCATAGTTTTGTCAGATCAAAGATGATCTGGGAAATACAAGCACCCTTTTAAAAACATGCATTTATATGACAAAATTTGTTTCTGAAGGTTTGCTGGACTGTTACATGATTTTTCTTAGACCCACCTAGATTTGCTTAAAAATGCATATGGATACTTTTAAATGGAATTTTAGTTATATTGGACTTTACTTACTCATTCAAGAAGCCGGGGGTACTTCTAGGTCTTATTTTAAGCAAAAAGGAATAGATTTGAGATTTGAAGCTACATTAGATTGGCTTCAATCTAAATATTCTACAAAATATTGGAACCAACTAGAGTGTTTCCCTAAGTGTAAACATAACTTTTGCCTAGGTAAATGCCCAAGTATAGGTTAGCCAAAGAAATCTTGTTGCTTTACTAAGGTAATTTACGTTAGTACAATAAGCATGCTTCTAAGCAGCTAAATTTTTGCATTCTATTAATACCTTCTTAATATTTCAGTTTATTAGTTGATATTGATATTTAAAAGAAAACACCAACACATTTCAAAAGCCATGAAAACTTTGAAATTTAATTTATACTTTAATATTTAATACAAAATTACCTTTTTCACTGTTTCCTTTCCCACTGTGATCTCATGCCCATCTTGCCCCAGGCCATTCTTAAAGAACAGAATTCGGATTGAGGTCTTCTCAATGAGTTTCTTCATTCTAACAGAAAGAACAGGCTTGGTTTTCTGTCTTTTGACATCAGTAGGAAACATCAGGCCATTCATTGTCCAAGTTACTTTCTTCATTAACAACAGATGGTCTAGAAGAGAATTTTTTTTAAGTCAAGTCAGTATTTGGCTGCAAAAGTAGAAATGGACACACCATGTTTCCCCTCCCCCTCTTACCTATATCATATACACAGGCCAGTCTCCATTTAGACACTGGTTTTCTGAAATGCTACCACCAGCTTCCCACTAACCGTGACATAAGCTGTAGCAAGCTGTCTGCTCTGATAGCCTGCATAAATCATCATTTCTGAAGGGAACAGATGTTCAGGGTATGAAAGAGTAATACCACAATTTAGTCCTAATTAAAATTCACCTTAGCATGCCTCTATCACTGATCAGAGGCTCTGGGCTGAAAGGGTCCACTGAAAGTTCCAAGGTCCTTTGTTTACCATAAAGCAATATGGGTCCTGAACTTCTGTGTTCTTTAGGGTTGGGAAATGCTTTATTTTCTCCTTAATATGATTTATTATCCATGTGATTTTTAAAGATGATGACCTCCAAACAGTAACCTTATACATAATTCTTCTCCTGTGACTAGAAAGAAGGTGACTTCTGGGACATCATTGGTGAGAGATTCAAAATATTTTACTAATGATGAAAACCAGCTCTGCATTAACTGTTTACTTTGACCTATTCCTTTTCAAAGATGTGTTTAGGAATTTAAGTTTCAAAACTCCCACTCTTATTAATGGGAGCGCAACTAAACGATTATGCATGACTCTGAGAATGTGAGGATAAGTTGCTCTCAGCATGCCTCCTTTGCAAAAGGTTTCATTTCATAAATAAATAATTTACACCTGTGTTATTTTTTGTTACATTCAATTTATTTTAGATATTTTCTTTTCATATAAGTTATTAAATGTATGTGATTTTATAATTACAATGATCCCTCCCTCATCTGTTCTTTATTTGTCCTAATGAGAGAAATAAAATTGTATTTGCATACAATTGAAAATAGTTGGACTTGTTTTCCCAAATTTCTAAACAACTCTTGTCTGTTAGCACTTACCTTGAAAGAACCATGGCCTCGTTGACCTAGAAATGGTGTTTTACATAAAATCTGCAAGTATTGATATGAAACACAAGCCACTGGTTCTGGGACCTTCAAGTCCCAGAATGTTTACATTAAATGTTAAAAAAACAACAAAATACTGTGTTTCTCTTTTTCTCTCATACACATATACATGCGCGTGCGTGCGCACACACACACACACACACACACACATATATATATATATATATATATATATATACAGTGGGTAGAAATGTGAGCAAAACTTTCAGAATAAACTAAGATTATAGATATGAGTAAGCCTTTAAGAAGAGGAAAAATAATTTTACAGAAATTATTATAATCTGAAATTGATAGGAATTAGAATTAGAAAAATAAGCTAGACATTAAGGAGTTCATATATGCCCCAAAGAACTGAAAACAGGTACTCAAATAAATACATATACATGCATGTTCATAGCAACACTATTCACAATAGCCAAAAGGTGTAAACCAAATATCTACCAATGGATGAATGGATAAATAAAATGTAGTATATACATACAATGGAATATTATTCAGCAACTAAAGGAATGAAGTACTGATATTCACTACAATGTGGATGAACCTCAAAACATTATAAGTGAAAGGAGCTAGACATAAAAGGCAACATACTATGTAATTCCATCATATGAAATATCTAGAACAGGTAAATTCATAGAAACAAAATGCAGCCTAATAATTGCAGGGGTGGGAGGAGGGGGGAATGGAGAAAAATTTAATAGGTAAGTTTTATGGGGCACCTAGGTGGCTCATTTGGTTAAGCTTCTGACTTTTCAGCTCATGTCATGATCTCATGGTTCACGAGTTCGAGCCCCACGTGGGGCTCTTTGCTGACAGCTCAGAGTCAGAAGCCTGCTTCAGATTCTGTGTCTCCCTCTCTCTCTGCCCCTGCCCCACTTGTACTCTGCCTCTCTCTCTCTCTCAAAAATAAATAAAACATTAAAATAAAATTTAGAAGTTTTATTTTGGAATGATGGAAATGTTTTAAAACTAGATAGAAACGGTGGTTGCATAACATTGTGGGAGTGGGGATGGGCTAAATGGGTAATGGGTATTAAGGAATCTACTCCTGAAACCATTGTTGCACTATATGCTAACTAACTTGGATGTAAATTTAAAAAATAAATTAAATTTAAAAAAAATAAAAAACCTTACCAATAAAGTATTTTCCCCTTTGATGACCAAGACCAGGGTCAGGATGAGGGTGAGACAAGTGAAGGGCCAAGAATGCAAAACTGAAAGAAGCATGCTCAGTTGTGCAAGTGTACAACCCTCAGTAAATGCCTCCTTAAATTTTGTCACGCAGGTGCATCACTCATCTCACCCGAGTCCCAGCCTGGCTTCTCTCCTCCTTGTATGCTCCTTAAATTCCACTCAAACCAGGCTGACTGTTAGCCAGACCCTGTTTTATATGATTTATAAACACTAGCTCATGATGTCCTCTCAACAAGTTTATGAGGTAGAAAATATAATTATCCTCATTTACAGGTGAGGAAACTGAGGCACAGAGAAGTTAAGTAACTTGAGCAAGATCTTGCAGCTGGCAGGTGGTGGCAGCAGGATATGAACTTAGTTCTAGAAACTGTACTCCTAATCACTACACTATTTGACTCTACCATACATTTTCTTCTGTTATCTTAAACAAAATTTCACAGCTTTCCACAAGTTGGACATACTTTCACATCTCTTATTCCTGTCAGTGTTTCCACTTCTTTCACAGTTGTCCAATATCTCAGAAAGATCTTAAACCTTTACTTCCCAGTCATTTCTCTCCAACCAATTGCTTAGTCATTCAATGATATTTACATTTATTGGGTGCCCATTTATCAATGCACCAGGGTGATAGCTGGGAACAGGACAGAATAACTTGTGCAGATTACAGTCTCTTGGGGGCAAGACAGACAGTGGAAGGTCTCTCTGAAGAGGTGACTGCCGAGTAGTGAGGTTTGAACAATGAGAAGTTAGTCATAAAAGTCTGGGGGAAGAGCATTTTATTCTGGATGTAAAGGGAAGCTATTGGAAGGTTCTTAACAGGGCACCTATGAAAAACAGACTATAGGAGAGAATAGATGACACTGGTAGTCCCCCCCAACCAAATTCCTTTTACTGGGCTAGTGCCCCCAAACTCCAGCTGCTGTGAGTCATGGCCTCTAACACCTCACAACTGCAACCTTCTCCTAACAACTGCCCTTGGCTGAAAGGAACCAGCCATCTAGCCAGGAAATGCCTGTGATGTGGTGGTCTCTTATCTCCTACCCACAGGTACAGCCTACAGCCAATGACTGACTGACTAGGGGACATATGGCCAGTCCCCTTGCCTTAAGGAGGGGCAACTCTGTGCTATGCTTCCCACTCCAGATTGAGGCTAGCCTTCAGCTGAACACAGGGCATGGCTGAACTTCTTTCTCTACTCTAGTTGCTTCCCTCACTCTTTTATAGGGTTCACCTGAGAGTATTCCCTCACTAAGTCCCTTGTACATAAATCTCCATCTCAGGCTCTGCTTTGAGGGAACCTGACCTGAGACATTGTCAAAGAAGAGAAACCTAACTCTTCGCTATCTTTCTTCACGGTAACTTTTTTTTTAATATGAAATTTATTGTCAAATTGGTTTCCATACAACACCCAGTACTCATCCCAACAGGTGCCCTCCTCAATGCCCATCACCCACTTTCCCCTTCCTCCCACCCCCCAACAACCCTCAGTTTATTCTCAATTTTTAAGAGTCTCTTATGGTTTGCCTCCCTCCCTCTCTAACTTTTCCCCCCTCCCCCTCCTCCATGGTCTTCTGTTAAGTTTCTCAAGATCCACATAAGAGTGAAAACATACGGTATCTGTCTTTCTCTGTATGACTTATTTCACTTAGCATAACACTCTCCAGTTCCATCCACTTTGCTACAAAAGGTCATATTTCATTTTTTCTCATTGCCAAGTAGTATTCCATTGTACATATACAGGCACATCAAAAGATGATCAACATCACTCCTCATCAGGGAAATACAAATCAAAACCACACTGAGATACCACCTCATGTCAGTCAGAGTGGCTAAAATGAACAAATCAGGAGACTATAGATGCTGGAGAGGATGTGGAGAAACAGGAACCCTCTTGCACTGTTGGTGGGAATGCAAACTGGTGCAGCCCCTCTGGAAAACAGTGTGGAGTTTCCTCAAAAAAGTAAAAATAAATCTACCCTACGACCCAGCAATAGCACTGCTAGGAATTTACCCAAGGGATACAGGAGTGCTGATGCCTAGGGGCACTTGTACCCCAACGTTTATAGCAGCACTTTCAACAATAGCCAAATTGTGGAAAGAGCCTAAATGTCCATCAACTGATGAATGGATAAAGAAATTGTGTTTATACACACAGTAACTCTTAAAACTATCATGCCTTTCTATTCCCAGCCAGACCCACTTGTCCATTTCTCTCTCAGTCTTCTATCATCTACAAGAACTTCTTAACCATATTTTATTTTCCTTCTTTATATCTGACATCCTATACTCCAATTATAGATGAATTTTCCTAAAACATCAATTTTGTCATTGCCTGAAGAGAAACTTCTTGGAGCTAGCTTTTGAAGTTTTCCACTAGTCAGTCACCCAATCGGTCTGTCAGGTACGAGGAAATATTTATTAAACCTTCCTATGTGTCAGACCCTGTGCAAGAAATATGCTCCTTCCTTTAAACTTATGTCTAACAGAAGAGTTTACTGACAACCTGACACTATCCAAATTTTCAGGTTTTATCTTACCGTGGCTTAAAGCACTATTTTACCTAAGCCAATCCGCTCATTGTCTTTTAATTACATCAAGGCCACAAGTAAAAAAAAAAAAAAAAAGCTTATTTATTTTGACAGAGAGAGAGAGTAAACAAGCAAGAGTGGAGGAGGGGAAGAGAGGAAGAGGAAGAGAGAGAGAGAGAGAGAGAGAGAGAGAGAGAGAATCCCAAGCAGGCTCTGCACTGTCAACACAGAGCTCAGTGAAGGGCTTGAACTCAGGAACCACAAGACCATGACCTGAGCTGAACTCAAGAGTCAGTCACTTAACTGACTGAGCCACCCAAGCACCACACCAAGGGCATTTTTAAGTTTATTCTTCATCTATTCAGACTCAAGTCCTTCTCAAGATCCAGTTTAAGATCTTCCTTTAGTGCTCCAGCCCATAACAGTCTGTCATCTCTCTGATTCCTTATGCACACTCACTCATGTATTCATTCATTCAGTAATGTTTGAGAACATACCACATTTTAGGTTCTGTATTACATACTAAGGAAAGAGCATAAGCCATCTGACATTATGTAAATATTTTACAAATATATAATCTGTTTCTGTTTCCATACTTAACCTCTTTGAAGGTAGGAATCAAGTCTATATTCATTATTAGAGTATATATAAGTTCACTGCACATGGCACAGTTACTAAATGTTAACATTTCTGTGGATTTAAATGTTTAATTGGTAGAAATTTAATTTTATGTCACTTTTTTAACATACTAATTATGCAAAATCAATTTTATTGCCTGTGTGTATACACCTACCATTTTTATTCCTTATAGCTTTCTAGTATGAACTTAATTTTTTTTAACGTTTATTTATTTTTGAGAGACAGAGACAGAGCATGAGTGGGGGAGGAGTAGAGAGAGAGGGAGACACAGAATGTGAAGCAGGCTCCCAGCTCTGAGTTGTCAGAACAGAGCCTGGATGTGGGGCCCAAACCCACAAACTGAGATCATGACCTGAGCTGAAGTCAGACACTCAACCGACTGAGCCACCCAGGCACCCCCATTATGAACTTAAATATGACAGATCTACCACCTTGATGCTCATCGATGACAACAATGGTACAGAATTTCTTCAGGAAAAGAAGAAACCTGCCAAGGAGAATTGCTTGCCAAACGAAGGTTTAGGAGTGGAGTAAACTGGAATAACTCAAAGTATATTTAAAGTAATTGCTTACATATTCCTCAAGACTAATTTGGGGGGGAGGTCATCTCTCTTAAAAACCCTTTTCCAGCTTGGACACCCTTCCCTTGTACAGATGTCTACCACTGGCAATCCCACCGTACCATCATTATCATTGTGTGCTTCCTTAGCTAACTATACACTGCCGACCTAGTGCATGGAGCAGGTGTTCAGTAAGTGCTGCATGAATCAATGAATAAGGCTACCCTTTATTCCAATGTAACTTATTCTGATCAAAGAAATATATTTATAATTCTATTACCTGCAAACATGGAAGGACACTTTACTCACTTAAAAATAGTCTAAAATAACAAGAGATCACATTTCTGAAGTTTCAAATCAGTTTTCTGAAAGAACTCTTGATGGATGTAGGAAAAGCACATAATACAGTACATTTTAAACTAAATTTGAAAATATCATTTATAACATAAAAATATACAGTTTTTTAAAGGTATTCCTCCTATTTTCCAGATTTTTTGTTGATACTGATAAACATGGAAAGATTATTAGAAATATATAAAAATTTTTATACAAGTAAAGATGTTTAAACCAACCTGCAAAACAGTCTAATAAAATAGTACTAATGATGACTAAATTAGATAAACAGCTTCTCTAGTAGTTAAGAGCATGGGTTCTGCAGCTAAACTCCCTAGATTTGAATCTTAACATAATCTTTGAAAAAAATCAGTCAATCTTATTTGCTCTAATTTTTGTTCTTTATTTTTTTTAGAGAGAGAGAGAGAAAAAGAGAAAGAGAAAGGGGAGAGGGAGAAAGAGAGAGACAGAGACAGAGAGAATCTTAAGCAGGCTCCACAGTCAGTGCGAAGCCCGACATGGGGCTCGATCCCACAATCTTGGGATTATGACCTGAGTCGAAATCAAGAGTTGGACACTCAAAGGACTGAGCCACCCAGGCACCCCTACCTTAGTTTTCTTATCTGAGAAATGAGAACAGTAATAGTAATTCCCTTATTTGTTGTATGGATGGAAAGAATTTATACAGATAAAACACTTATGTGTAAATAAGAAACACAGTAAATGGTGACATTATTATTCTCCTCATGATTTTCATCAAGAACTTAGCATATACAGAGCAATGTGTTAAGTGCTTTATGTACATTAACTTGTTTTATCTTCACAATCTTAGGAGGTAGGTAACATTATCATCTCCATTTTATAGACAAGGAAAATGAAACCTAGAGAAATTAACCAACTACATCTCTACCATAGAGATCTCTATCATACATCTTTTAAGTAAATCAGAGATCAGACCTAGGCTTAATGATTTCAAAGCCTGCTGTCTTAACCATGACACTGTAAAAATTAATAAAATAATTTCATTAGTTTAAAATGACCAGATTTCCCCAACTTCTTATTTTCCCACATTCTACCATAGTTTCACCTTAAGACCACCTAAAAAGCAGCTGCCCCAGTGCCTATAATTTGGTCAAAATGTCCTTATGAAAACTACTGTGATTGTGGCTAACAGACACATCACTCATGCTAAAAATGCTAAACATCACTCATCATCAGCGAAATACAAATCAAAACCACAATGAGATATAACCTCACACCTGTCATAATGGCTACAATTAACAAATCAGGCGACAACAGATATTGGCGACGATGCGGAGAACGAGGAACCCTTTTGTGCTGCTGGTGGAAATGCAAACTGGTGCAGTCACCCTGGAAAACAGTATGGAGGTTCCTCAAAAAATTAAAAATGAAACTACCCTACGACTCAACAATTACACCACTAGGTATTTATCCCAAGGATACAGGTGTGCTGTTTGAAAGGGGCACATGCACCCCAATGTTTATAGCAGCACTACTGACAATAGCCAAATTACGGAAAGAGCCCAAATGTCCTTCAACTGATGAATGGATAAAGAAGGTGTGGTATATATATACAATGGAATATTACCTGGCAACCAAAAAGAATGAAATCTTGCCATTTGCAACAATGTGGATGGATTATACTAAGCGAAATTAGTCACTCAGATAAAGACAAATATCATACAACTTAACTCATATGTGGAATTTAATATACAAAACAGATGAACATAAGGGAAGGAGAGCAAAAATAATATAAAAACAGGGAGGAGGACAAAACATAAGAGACTCTTACATATAGAGAACAGAGTTCCTGGAGGGGCTGTGGGTGGGGGCATGAGTGAAATGGGCAAGAGCATTAAGGAGGATACTTGTTCGGATAAGCACTGGGTATAATATAAATTTTAAAAAATAAATAATTTTTAGAAAAAGAAAAAAAATATTGTGATTTGTTTACAAATATTTGTGTCTGAATAAGGTTTTTCAACCTTGGTAAGTATTGACATCTCTTTGTTCTTTGTGATAATGGCTGTCCTGTGTATTATGGAATATTTAGTAGCATCCCTGGCCTCTGCCCATCGGATGCCAGTAGGACCTTCCTAGTTGAAACAACCAAAAATATCTCTAGACATTACCCAATCTTCTCCAAGGGTCAAAATCAACCCCAGTTTAGAACCATTGCAATAAAAGATTTTGAGATAATCTCCCTTTGCAGAAGTGTAGAGAGCTGTGAATAAGCCATTGGCACACACCATGCACTTTTCTGACTCCAAACTTGACCATGGCTTTTCCCTCCCTTTTGGTGGGCTCTCTCTCTTTCTTTTCAACTGAGTCTCACCTCTTCTAAGAAGTTTTCTTTGATCTATCTTTCTTCAGGATTTATAGCTTCATCTTTATGCTCTCATTTCATTAAACTTCTCTGGTTTTGTACGTGTGTCCTTGTTATGATTTGAGCATTTTAAGGGCATTGAATGTGTTTTTATCTGTGTGCCTCTCTAGTATCTAGTACATTGTAAACAAGTGTGCTTATTAGACATTTAACAAAATAATAAAAGTTGATCATACATTTTTAATGTAAGCAATTAATCCCTGATGTATAGCCAGCACCTGAAGTAGGGCTTATCACATAGCAAATGTTCAAAAAAATATTTGTAGGGGCACCTGGGTGGCTTAGTCAATTAGGCATCTGACTCTTGGTTTTAGCTCAGGTCATGATCTCACACCTTCATGTGTTCGAGCACCACATCAGGTTCTGTGCTGGCAGCATGGAGCCTACTTGGGATGCTCTCTTTCCCTCTCTCACTGCCCCTCCCCTACTCGTGCTGTCTCTGTCTCTTTCAGAATAATAAATAAACTTAAACAAATTTTAAAAAATATTTGTAGAATATTAGTCAAACATGTCAGATAAGAGCATCACTATTATTTCATTAGATATATACCAGGTAATATTTTCATTAGTAAATATAAATTGGACTCCTGTTTTTTTCAGTATTTTGGAAAAAGATTACATTTTGTTACTCATGATTAATTAGGTTTTTCATTGCCATGTCCCTCATTGAATTTACTCAGAAACCAAAATACATATCACAAAAGATAGCTCAGAGTAGGAAGAAGCAAAAAAGTCACAGGCTTAGTGCATTACAATGTATTGACTTCAGAATTGCACAACATTGAGGTTCAAAGAAACTGAAAATTACTGACTCTAACCACCTGCTTCATTTACTCAATTATTCATTCAACGAACATGCACTCAGTGCCTATAACATGTTCCCTGCTGCCTCAAAGAGTTCTCAGTCTGTTTGGGAAGACAACAAAGGCAAACAAACACAAAATATGGCAGGTGCCTGGTCAGAGGTATCCATAACGTATTGGGAGAATATGGAGCAGGGACACCTGCCACAGCTCATGGTGGCTGAGAAAGGCTCCCCAGAGGAGGACATAAAGTAGGACTTAGAGGACACACAGAGTGGGTAAAAGAGTGAGAGCATAATCCAGAGAGAGGAAATGATACAAATAAAGATGCAGAATTATGCAACAATATGATGGATCATTGGGAAAAGACTGAACACACAGTGGCCAGGCATGGATCAAGGAAGGTGGGAAGTAGTCATATTAGAGCCTATGTACAATGCTTACAATCCCCACACTTCCCAAAGCAGACCATTCCATCTTTTGGAAAGGTGGAACTATTGGAAAAATCTTCCTTACATTAAGGCAAAATCTGCTTCTCTAGGTAACAAACCTATTAGGATAAAGTGAGGAAAAAAAAAAAAAACAGCTCTAACGCAGCTTGTCCTCAAAATATGGGCCATGGGTCTCCTAGATGAGAACAGCTAGAGAAACAGAGAACTGCCATATTTAGCAACACGAGGTGATTCTTCTCCACATCACAGCTCTAGAGCCATATGTTTTCACATGAAGAAATGTGGTGAGGGCTGACAGCCAGAGTAAGCATTATTATATCCAGGGGCAAGAAGAAAACAGTCTTTTTTTTTTTAAGAAGAAATTTTTTTAAAGTAACTCTACCCCCAACATGGGCCTCAAACTCATGACTCCAAGATAAAGACATGCGTGCTCTACCAACTGAGCCAGCCAGGCAGCCCGGAAAAACAGAATCTTCACCCTTTCACAGCAGCATGAAGAAACTGAAGATGCTCACCAAAGCCCTGCCTAGATTTTAGCCTTGGTGAGTTAGAGGATTAAGTGAGGTTGGGAGTGGGTAGAAGGAGAAGTAGTCAAATGGTAAGGGCATGGCTGGGTACTGGGGCAGGAAGGAGGCCAAGTATTAAAACAAGAAACTTAGTGCCATCTAAACCCACTTTGAGCTTCTCAGAAAACATACTAGCCATAGCTAGCAAATGCTTTCTATATCTTTGTCTTTTGTTAACTTTCTCACCTTAAAACCCTGGCATCTCTCCCAGTGTTGAGGCTATCTGGTACCTTTACAAGAATTAGAAAACTGCCTCTCCACCTCCTCAGCTCCCCCTCCCCTGCACCATGGTGAAATTGAAAAAAAGTGAGTGTAGCTCCACAGTCCTTCAGCTATGCACAACAGTGGGCAGTGGCCCTGAACCTTCCCAAAGGTCACACTATCTCCTCTTCCTTACTTCCTTACTTTCAATAATAGTTAACAAGCACTGACTGTATGCAAGGCACTATGAGAAATACAAAGAGAAGTACTAAATGAAAGAAGAGAGCCTCCTATCACCACCAAAAGAATGATTGAGGAGAGAGAATAGGCAACAATGGGCATTCCTGAGAGGATATGGGAGGGCTGAAAATCTCAGATCTACAGGTTCCTGGGAGAATCTTTTATCCCAGCACTCCACTTCTGAGCATTGTCTGGTCTCAGACAAGCATTAGCATAACCATTAGCCTCTCTGCGATGTAATTATTCTTGGGCTGGCTTACTCTGGCCCCCTGCCAAACAGGAACATTCACAAATCTACATATGAATTTGGGGTAGGGGGTTTTTAATATACTCCTCCTAAACATCCACTGACTATTTACAGCTGAGCCTGCTGCTCTGATGAGATCTATTTTCCTGGCAGTCACCTCCCTGAAATACAGATGGTTTGCCATGGTACCTATTTCATTTCGTCCTTCATTCATCCATTGAACAACATTTACTGAGCATCTATTAAGTGCCAGACCCTGTGCCAGAAAGTGATGGTGAATAAGGTAGCCATGGTTTCTGCCTGAAACTAACTTGGTCTAGAAGGGCAACAGACATTTATACATCTGATGATTACAAAAGGGGATATTGAGAATGCAATGGGAGCTTATCCTTACTACTGGGACTTTCCCCAGAGAGTAGAACCAAATACAATGCCTATCCCTATATGAATGCAACAGCAGGATCCCTGGAGGTCCGCTTTGGAGAGTTCTTGAGACTCTGTCTTGTTGACAGTACTCTCAGCAAAGTCTCAGTGCCTCTACATTCAACTGCCAAAGAAGGGGTCCTAATCTTACCTCATCCTCTGCTTTAAATTTGCTAGCCACACCTAGTGGGTTCCAAAGTCACAATCAGACCCTGTCCCTGTCTTCTCCTCATGCACTTCTTTCTGGAAAGTTAAGAGACCACTGGGTGAGAATGGCAGTGGAGACTACACTCAAGTGAAATTCTAAGGCTCAGCATAACCTTGGAAAATAGCTCCCCAATGGGACATCTCCAGATGCTTAGGGACTGCCAAGTCCCCTTGACTATTCATATATTTACTGTCCTGAAGCACTCGGAAAATGTTAGGCCCCAACCATATGTTATATTCTATTTTGAAGAATCCACATCCTATTTTATTTTCATGGTTTTGTTTATAACTAAATCATGAAAAAGATAAAGCACTTTCTAGCCTGCTTCTGTGATAGAAAGTCTACCTACAATATCATTACATTTTCTCAGTCTACTTCAAAAAATACAACATCTGTCATAAAATTAAATAAATCTGGGTGTTCC
Source organism: Panthera uncia (assembly GCF_023721935.1). NCBI lineage: Eukaryota > Metazoa > Chordata > Mammalia > Carnivora > Felidae > Panthera > Panthera uncia. The sequence continues at coordinate 28,006,532 of NC_064808.1, read as the reverse complement.
CCATTGTAATTTTCCATTTTGCATGTGCCAGGCAAAAAGAATACTGCCTTTTGTTACCAAAATAAAAGCAGCACATTTGCAACTTCAAATCCATGAGCTTATTAAAAATCTTATTTTTAAAAAATTCATTCTCTTCTAGTTGGGCAATAAACTTGAAAATACTTTAATGTTCTGATTGTCAAGCAGGTATAGATAATGACATTAAATATGAACAAGCACATCATTTCATGGGTGCAAGATAAGTTTATAAAATATAAATGCTCTGACAGTAAGAAAACATACTGCTATACTCAATTATATCATTTGTTCAAAATACAATTGCTTCTATGTTTGGTAAATAGAATAATCCAGGTCACATTCCTGTGTTCAACTGAGTTTCTAGTCACTCCCTTTTCTTTAAATACTTGTGTTGTTTCTGCATGTTCCTAAGTGTCATCATTTATTGCTATAGGCATGATGGTTATATTTAACTAATAATGACAGTGGTTGTCATTAGATTTTAACTCAGTAACACTAGTCTGACATATCATTTGAAGTATGTCTTCAATTTAAATTTGATTAAAATTACAAACATCCCATCTATTGTGCCAATCAAAATGTTTTCACCCTTTCCCTGAACTTTTCTATGAACTTTCTTGAAATAAGTTATGGCAGCTTTAAGTAAAGGCTAGCCTTGGGTCATAAACATATTTTAAAATATGACTCTTGGAATAGAGCACAGCAAGACCACTTGGGACTTCTTTAAAAAGAAAGACTTGATTTTGACTTACAGCCTGGACAAATTCTTAAGGCAAAAAGCACAATACAGTGAGAGTTCAAAGGCTCTAACTCAGATTCCTATATCATGCTGTATACATGGATGCTTTGCAGGGATTTGAATTTGCACAAGCAAAAATTGTCACAATTCAAAAAGCTGCATTTTAAAATCTTAGACCTAGCAAATACCTTTGGCAGTAAAATCAGGTACTGTGACGGCTTGTATGAAAAGCTGGCGGAAATGTGCCTAGTAAGAGATAGTGCAAAAGGAGGGAAAATAAATAAAGATCAGATGTTTTAGACATCTACTATGTATGGCAGGCTTTTACATACATCATCTTATTTACTCCTCATAATGATGCTGTGAGGTGTCTACTATGGGGCTCAATTTGTGAATAAGAAAACTGAGGCTGAGGGAGGCTGAGTTGTCCAGGCTCATACTGTAGTTTGCTTCCCTGGCAGTAATGAAGAAAGCAGAAGTAAATGTTTTTGCTGTTATTTTCCTGACTAGCTAGCTATTCTAAACCTAGCTAGCTATTCTAAAAAGGGAGGAGTGGACATAAGGTTCTGATTAATGGCCTTGGGATCTTAATAGGAATTGGAACCTTAGTTATGTTTAGGAAATGCTATTCTCAGTGTTCTATTTAAACTAGGAATTTATAGACATTTAATTTTCAAATAATTTATCTTGTTTTAGAAATAAAGACAATACCCAATAATTCCTTAAGATATTAGTACCTCAATTTTACAGGTAAGGTCAATGAAGCACAGACCAATCTGTCCAAGGTTATATATATAGCAGGGACTAGAATCTTGCAAGATCATCTGACTTCAAGGCTAGTGTTCTTGCCACTAAATAATAATACGTTTCTCATGTCTTTCCCAATACATGTCTGAGAGTTTGAAAAACTAATGGTCTGAAGGGCAAACCCCTGAAAGAGTACCTGCCTAAAAGATTTGATTTAAAGTTTACTGCAAACGTCTGTTTCATTTGAAAAATCATCCCCTTTTGTTTCCATGACATTACTTGTTCTTACGATACCACCCTTTTTATTTGTTTTATAACACTTACCACTGTCAATAAACACCTTATTTGGTTCTTTATATATTTCTTGTCTTTGCTCCTTCTACTTCTCTTAGCTCCATGAGACCTCTCTCTTCACACCATAACCTTAAGGTTTGGAGCAATGCCTGGCACATTGTAAGGGCTCAATACATATATTTTGAGGGAATGGTTAAATGAATGAATGGTCTTTCTTTATTCCTCTGCCTCCTTAGAGAACTACAATTTTTTTTATTACCTCTCACATACTCTCTCAGGTCTAGCCAGGGAGATAGTCTCTCTGTCTACTTTTACTCATGTAGCAAACAACTCAATGTGATATAAAGATGGTATTTATAATACTTCTGAGTTAAATACTATGCTGAGGGGGCACCTGGGTGGCTCAGTCGATTGAGCATCTGACTCTTGGTTTTGGCTCAGGTCATGATCTCACAGTTCATGGGTTGGAGCCCCGCATTGGGCTCTGCACTGATGGTGTGGAGCCTACTTGGGATTCTCTGTCTTCCTCTCTCTCTGCTTCTCTCTCTCTCTCTCTCTCTCTCCCTCAAAATAAGTAAATAAACATTAAAAAATACTCTAGTGAGAATTAAAATTTATCTGGTTTTTTTGCAGCTACAACAGAAGGACCTTACCCAAAGTCCTAAGGTCAGATGTAATTCCATAAATAGAATTTATGGATACAAAAATGTTAATATAGCGCATATATCCTAATAGTGCATAGATCATATGTTATTATGTAGTGTGTCCAGCAAGGTTTAGGGTAGCAACCCATAACCAAACATATTAATTATTTTTTAAATACAACAACTGGTTATCTATAGTAAGTAAGTTTCTGCTACCAAATGAGTTCTGAAAAAATTGTTTTATCTTCGGCAATTTTGAATTTTGGAATTGCATATAAGAGATTATGGACTTGTAGCACTAACTCAGGAATTGTGAGGAGTAAATATAATACACTTAAAGCACATAACTCAGCGCGTGACATACAGAAAGTATTCAAATTATCAGGACAGTTCTAGGTTTGCACACCTTCGCTAAACAAGCATAGCCTCTAGGTATATATGCAACTCAACAGTTCACGAATATGCAAGGATTTAGATGACTCTCAATGATTTGATAATTTGACAATATAAGGAGATGCTGCCACTTGTATGCTCTAGATTTTCCTATTAGCTAAGGACAGTTTTTGGAAGGTCCAACTCTTGCAATATTCTTTAGATCGACATCTGTTTATATAGTAAAGATACGCTACACTCTTACTTACAGGTTGTAAACATTTGGGATAGGGAAATAAATAAAATACACGCTTAAGTTTTACCCTCACTTGCAAAAATAGATAAAAGAATCATGTGCTATCTCAGAAGAAAGTGAGTTTTTTCTCTATCTAATGTCATATTCTTATTTTTGAATATGTGCAGCTAAGTGGGAGATAAAATGGCCTGACAAGTAATCTTGCCTATTACAACACTATGCAAACAATGTGATAGCTAGGAACTTGGGAAAGCCCACCCTGACTCCTGCTGTAGTTGCTTGAATTAAGTAGTGGTCACCCCATGTGTGATCATCACAAAACCCAATCTTAGCTTTAGCAGGACAAAGCAGTCCTTGGTATAGTCAGCACTGTAGCACTGTCTTGAGATCTAGCAGCAAGAATAGCAAGGTGTGATAGGAGGTGGGTAGTGGGTTATTTCTTGAAACACGTGCTTTTAACACAACCATTTAAAAATCAACAAATTCAGAGACACATAATGGAACAAAATATAATGCATGAATCCAGGTTCATTAAACTAACGCATTTTTTGAAAAACAAAATATGATAGAACATTTCATTATTGACGTAGATTGGAGAAAAAGTGTTATGCTGCTATTTAGAATGTGTCTTGTATGTCATGGAATTGAAATATTTCCAAATCATCAATAATTAAAATGATGAGAATCCATCATTTCACTGACATTTACTTCTACATGAAAAGATGGCCTATTTTAAATGTGCTCACACATATTCTTGTCAATCACAAGCTGTCACAGCAAATTATTTCATTTTGTAGATCACATGGCAGTTAGCAGAAAATCTCTAGGTTTAAATTTAGATCTTAGGTGTAGTATCAAGAATTCTTTTCATGGATTTTTTTCTGGGACTACATCTTCACAATACAGTATATGAAAGATGTAAAATCTTATTCATAGTACTCAGTTTCATTTCTGGTTAACAAAACTCAGGACTGAAATGAATCATTGTAAATGATAGCTCTAAAAGCCAAATAGTCGAATAGAATATATAGGAAAGAATGAAAATATAAAGCTAAAGAAAACTTTAAACAATCAGAACACCACACAATGGAACTTGGACCTAATGAGTTAGATCCAAGCAGCTTTTTTCCTCTCATCTTTTTTAAGACATTTAAGTAATTGCAGGGCATTTCTTATGCTAGGTTGGCACTGCCTACAGCTTCTAACAGTTATAAAGGAGCTAAACTCTCATAAACCCCATGAATCTGATGCAAGCATTTTCACTGTGCCGTTAAAGAAGATTGAGGAAACTGAATAAAACCTAAAGTGCATGCCCACGAATCCAAAAACTTTTAAAATGCCTCTTCAAACAATTCATTAACTACATCTTCACAATTCTAGAGAATCATTAATAGATTTCAGAATCTTCAAATGCCATAATTATATGACCTAATAAGACCGTTGATCTTCATCAAGAGTTATTATAAAAAAGATTTTATTTTTCCCCACACACAGTCTTCTGCTTAGGCATTTAACTTCAAAATGTAAGAATTATTCTAATACTGCTTTTCAACAGGGAATGCTTCATGTCAGTCTTGACCTTGGCTTGACCTCTACATGAACGCTTTGTGTTTCCAGGTATGTGATAAATAGCTCTCTGGCTTTCTATTAAATCTAGTGGCACTGGCTGTCAACAGTGGTACTCAAAATGGGTAGTAAAGTAGTTAAAAATTAGAGATGTTCCTTAGGTCTTTTTCTACCTTAGTAAATCTGGAAATAGTTCTGAGGCTATTTTCACTGTTGACATTGCTTTTCCAAAGAACAATAAGAAAACAGTGAAGTATGGAAATACAATTGCCAAAATATATACAGACTTATTTGGCCTTCCTGTACCAGAAATAACGTAAATTTTCCTTTGGAGGACCCATTTGACTTATGTTGTTAAAAAGGGTTCTCAATTTTAAGGATTTGTAACTTATAAGCTCCTTAAAGGCCAGGACTTCTATCCCTAAGCCAAAACTGCATACATAGTAGATACTTAAATACTTATTGGTTTAAATTTAGATTGAATTAAATTGAAGTTAAAATCAGAGATAAAAGAATAATGGTTTTAAAAAAAAAGACTCTAAGCCCCCCTTTTCATCTGTCTCTGATGTGGTCTAGTACCTGGCACATAGTAGGCTCTCAATGAATGTTTGCTGAATGAATGGAAATATTTATATTAAAGTAATGGCTAATTATTGACTCTAATGCCTGTTGATTACCTGAATATAAAATATTCATGTTCACGTAGAGAGCTACAAGAGTAGCACCCAATCCTGCCAGCTGTTTTTATCCTATTTACCTTTAGAATGCTTCCTTACTCTAAATTTATCTACCACCTTCAAGACTATTCACACATGTCTTATTTTTATGGTACACTCATGGAAAGTTGACAAATTATTGATTATCTGTAAAATACATGCAAGAAAGGTAATTTTAATCTGATTTGAAAAAGTACATGTGAATATGTGGGATATATAGGTATATAGATAGACATAGATATAGATATATAGACATATAGATATATAGATAGATATAGATATAGATATATATTTGAAATCTTCCCACATTTCTCTCAAATTATTTAATTCAAGTTAAAGACTACACTATGTATATATAACATTTATTTACATTTATGTTCTTAAGGTTCTGGAAGAAACCAAATATCAGTCTTTAGTCTTCTAGGCTTATCTATGAGCTTAACATAGACAAGTGGCTTTTTCCCCATTATACTTATCCTAGGTCTTTTTAACGGACATGTGATATGCTAGTCTGTGTCCAAGCTCACCTACAATTTCTTTTCTCAAAAGACAAGGCACATCTGCCACCTGCTCTACTCCGTGTCCCAGCAACAACTGTCGAGCAGCATAAAGATTGATTATCAGTCAAAAACCATTGCACAACACCAGATTTTGGTGGGTTAAGCTTGCTGATCCAGCAAGAGATGGTGTGAAATTTTCAGGAGTGTGTGCCAACATTTTGGTGCTAAAAGAACAGCAGTGCATGTCACAGTGAAACACAGCCAAAGATATGCAGACAAAGCAGAGAAGTTTTTTGTTCTGGACTTGGCTTTAAAAAGGATAAAAGAGAAAACAAAAAGTAGGAGGAAATTAGTTTGTACATTTAAAAATCATCCACCAAGCTAGTCATGTGTTTAACACTGTTATTTTAGGCATACATGTCCAGAAAATTTTCCACGAAGCTTGGCTATAAATAATTTTTATATATCTCTTCACCAATACCATTATCAATGAAAGGCCAGTATTTCTTATTAATAAAAACAATCAAGATTTTAAGGAAGCACTCATTACATACACACTTAAATATAAAATAGTCACAGAAACATTTACCTACAAAGACTCATGTTTTCATACAAGATTAATTTTACAAATGATTCAATGAATACAAAATAAAAGGAGCCATAATTTAAAGTTAAATCAAGATTTGAAAAATATATGGGTCTACACTTTTGCACAGGTAATTTTTACTGAGTATAATAGCAACAAGTTTCTTTACCTTGAACCAAATTACCTTGAACTTTCTACTGATTTCAAGAAATTATTCCTGATGATCAAGTATTTTCAAAGAGATAGAAACCCTAGTATCATCTTATATAATAACATTAATAGAGGAAGAATTTTCATCATCTCATCTGTAATGAACTCCAGAATTACTTCTCTTCCACTTACGCAATTATTGCCTAGACTTGTCCTGGTTCACCAGCTTTATAGCAGTTGTAGAAAAAAATACTTCTAATAAAGTATTAAAAGTATAGGGGAACATAGCAGTTAGATACGCTGAATTTGCATGCCAAAGTTCTTATGTCATTTAAATGTGATTACTATATATAGCACTTGATGACAGACTATGGATATGACATGCTTGTAAGAATATTCTCAGTACTTTTCTTTCTTTCTGGAAATGTATTCTTTCTCACTGAAGAAAGAAAAATGTTTGTTTTAGTTTAGAAAATCACATTTGTGAATGTTAGAAACACTGCACTTTTGAAAAAAGAGCTTACCAGCATATGTCTAAAATACATATGTTTGTATTTATGTGTATATATAACAATATACATATGTGTATATACACATATATATGTGTATATATATAATAATATACATATGTGTATATACACAAATATGTGTATATATATTATTATATATAAACACAAATATAAACTACACACACACACATTTCAAGGTTTAAAAAACTCAAGCTGCAGTATTTACCTTATGGAAAATTTTGTTAGGAAAATCACATGTATATAAGAATTATATGTTTATTCTGATCACATTTTCATAGTTATGTTAATGCCATCTGAAAAAAGACCAAGAGTGTAAATGAATAAATGCTCCTTGAAACTTTGAACTATTTTCTGAGAGAATAAATCTAATGAATTATGTCTGTTGGGTGTCACAGAAACTAAACAGTAAATTCAATAATCTCTGATTTAATTTATTATATTTTCACCATTTAACCTCCTGCAGGCTCCCTAATGTCTATTCAGATCTATATTAAATTAAGCACCAATGCTAATGAAGGGCAATAAACGTGGCTGTCAGTGGATTTTTCTTTCATTAAGCACATTATCCTCTTACTGAGCTGTAAATGCGTAAACATTAGTTTTGTTAAACCATGCAAAAAAGACAGGATGAAAATCATTTTTTAATTGCACCCCTGAAGCAATTTACTGTGGGTGGGGGTAGAGTATATTTTTTTCTTTTTTACCTTTAATTTTTTTGAATGGATCTAAAAAGGGCTCTCCTGTTGAAACATAAACGTCGGCTTCATGGGGTATATCTTCAGGTTTGAGGGCTTCAGTGCCATCTGCCAAGAACACTCGTCGTGCGGCCATGTTCAGATTCAGCTTTTCTGTGCACTCCTCCAGCAACTAGAAGAAAGCAAGAGATAAGAGAAAGTGAGTTAGGACAAAGAAGCAACACATCGCCATGAAACAAAAGGTGCTAACGATGAAAACAGACACCCATTGAGTCACTGGCCAAGTTAAGTAACTGAAGTAACTCCACCAATGTATTTTCTAGCACTTGAAAAATATACAAAGAAGAGGAAAATCACAGCTCTGAGAATATCTAATTATTGTCTAATTTTAGTTCTTAAATATTCTGTCAGTTTAACAACTCCACAAGACAGAAAACCATTGCATCTGTTTATTAAACAGAAGGGTCATTTATTTATTAAATGTACCACTTACATGTTGATAAACAAGAAAGGAATAAAATGCCTATGAGATCTATGTATACATAAGCAATTTACAGATTCATCACTAAAAAGAAAATTTTAACACAATGCCATCTTTTTCATTTTTTATATTATGAAAGAGTAAGGGAAGAAATAAAGCACTGAAAACTTATGAACACTATTTACCAAGGTGATGGTTGGTACTGTAACTTTGGCAAAGACTGTTCTACATCCATTTTTGTAAGCTGTTACTGTAATCACTCTGGGATGAAGTTTGTGTCTTTGACATGATCTCTGCCAATTCTGGGCCGGCTGAAATTTTAAAGAAGAGAACTCTGCATCTCTGAAGGAAAAAAACCACAAAATTGGTGTATGTTAATTAATAATAACATTTAAATAAATATTATCTTAGGCATGTTTTACAGATATAATCCCTAGAGATTGTTTCTAAGTATTCACCAAAAAAACCTTTTTATAGGCTAAGATTTAAAAAATTTAATATAGAATAGGCTTGCTAAAACTGTTCATGTAAGGCAGCTGAAAATAACAGATTTTTATCAATTTACTTATAAAACACCACAACACTCATTTAAAAAAAAGTATGTATACATGCTATGTTCTGATAGAAAACAAAAAATAGTAACATGGTCCTACCATCATGAAATAGCAAACAGGTAAGATTTTCCATTAAGTTTTCATGTTTATCAAAGTACTTTGATTTTTGAAAAAAAGATTTGAAATTCAAAGTTTCTTATTCTAAATTTCTTACTCTAAAGTTAATTGTAATTACCTTCATCTCAAATTGTTTGGGGTAGTAAAGGAAAATTTCTAAGTTTTTACTTCATCCAAAATCAGTTTCAGTCCTCATTATTTCCTCAGCAAAAGTACATGGTAAATGACTAATATGTTGTTTTGATTTCAAGTTCTCTAACTAACCCTGGTAATTCTTAATGCCACAGAAGCAAAGTAAACATTTTAAAATAAAAACTTCAGGTAAATTAAAGTCATAATACACCTACCTAATCAAACATGAAAATAACGGGAGTATCAGTTTCTTGGTTTGAGTTTTGCTCTTACCAACATTTTTTTCTATCCATAAATTCTTAGGTTTAACAGTTTATGACAATAATCTTGAAGTGAAAATATACACACAAAATGGTTTTATAATAAGTTCATTTCAACTTGATTTTACTGGAAAATACTGCTTAAATATCAAAAGTATGCATTTCTATTTTTAAACAAATATCTGGTAAACAGATATTTTGTAGCCCTAGTCTGATTCTGCTTCAAGTATTTTTTTCAGAGTTTCATATTATCCACATTTAAGTGTACCTCATGTTTTCCACAAGTGTAATTAGCAACATTCTACTCAGGTGCTTTCAAAGAAAAAATAAACAAAACAAAAACAGAAACAAAACCCTAGAGATGTGTTACATTTTAATGTCTGAAATAGTCAATTGAATCATTATAAATTCTGCTCAAAGGAAAAAGCTTCAGCAGTGGGTTAAAAAGAACAGAGAATAGCTTTGATTACCTCAGTTGACCCATTGGATCACTGACAGGTCTGTTTCTCTTGGATACTGATATAAAACAAGAATTGTTTTTACTGTTTGATTTGTAGCTATATGGGTCTGATATTTCATCATGGCTATGATCTGATACTGTTTGATGTGGGGAGCAATCTTGAAGTCCTGACCCTTCTGATACTGTCGCTGAATGCAAAAGCCTGTTGGGGCCAAACTGAGGCTGCAAATAATCTTCAGTTGTTTTAATAACTGCTTTTGCCTGGGATGACATAAACTCTCTGAAAGAAACCATCCAGGGAAGAATACAGCGAATTGATTTGTAATTACTTATTAACAACTACCATATAACTGACTGTATGACATGTGCTAGACAAAATATTACACACTTAGTCATTATTTTGTTTACTCCTTAGAATATCCCTGGAAAGTGGGTACTATTTTCATCCCCATTTTACAGATTTAAGAAATTGTGGCTCAGAGAGGCCACTTAACTTGCCCAAGTTCACATAATGAGTAAACTGACAGGGTAGAAAACTGAACCCAAGCCCATTCTAAAATAAACTCACATTCATAACCATTAAATTGAATTGTTTTGCTCTATTAAACTAAAGGAGAAAGATTGTATAATGCTTAAAACAGCTAACTACAATTTTTTTAATTAAAAATTTTTTTCAGTGTTTTATTTATGAGAGAGACATAGAGTGTGAGAGGGGGAGGGGCAGAGAGAGAGGGAGACACAGAATCCCAAGCAGGATCCATGCTCTGAGCACAAAGCCAGATGGGGGAACTCAAACTCATGGGCCACAAGATCATGACCTGAGCTGAAGTCAGTTGCTTCACTGACTGAGCCACCCAGGCTTTAATTCTTAGATTCATTTAAAAACTACTCCGTACTCTGTTCAGTATTAGGAAATCTAAAAGTTAAAGAGATGTGTCTCCTACCTTCAAGAAACTTGCAAACTATCCCCTAATTCAGAGAGAATATATGCTAAACAATCTGCTTAGAACTATGGGTGTGTATTAACTATAAATGCCAAAAGAATTTCTTGAAGGCAAACTCACTACATAGGCTAGAATAAAGCCTATGAAGGCCTCATGGCAGACTAGATTTATGGTGACCAACTCATCCTGGTTTACTCAGGACTGCCCTGCCATTGGCACTGAAAGTCACACACTCCAGGAACTCCCTGAATCTCAGACAAGTTGGGATAGTTGGTCACCCTACCTGGTAGTTAAGCTGGAGTAGTAGTATTTAGATAAACTATGATATTTGAGGGGCACCTGGGTTGCTCAGTTGGTTAAGCATCAGACTTTGACTCAGGTCATGATCTCCCAGTTCGTGGGTCCGAGGTCTGCATCAGGCTGTGCTGACAGCTCGGAGCCTGGAGCCTGCTTCAGATTCTGTCTCTCTCTCTCTCTCTCTCTCTCTCTCAAAAGCAAATAAATATTTAAAAAAAAACTATGATGTTTCAACAAAGGACCATATGTCCTGTGATGCTGTGTAATACCAAGTTATAAAGATGGAGTATATAGGGAACTTGCTGGTATGATAAAATGAAACATGTTTTAACATAATTGAGAATATTGAGCTGTATGATGATTAAGCATAGATGATAGTAAACTTACACATATTATTTCAGTTATTCATGTATTTGTATTTTTATACAAACCAAATCTGCTTCTTTCTAATTTGTTAGTTTCTCAGTAGTTTTTATGCATAATGTATTATAACCCCACCCACTCATGTAAATATAAACTAGCATATGCTTAATGTGGAAAGCTTAGCACAGCCAGCCCCTCCTCCAGATTTTTTTATCCACCAATGTCATTATAATCACAATTATTTCTTCTGGCCTGTCCTCTCTATGTTCACAAATGTGTAAAATGGTTGATCATTTCTTCTGAAAGAATGAAAGACTTTCATGTGGCATGGGGAAAATTGGTGCGTGTGTGTGTGTGTGTGTGTGTGTGTGTGTGTGTATGAGAGTTGATACAGTGGATCAATAAAGCTAAAACACTGGGATGCAAGCAGTTGTATTTGTTGTTATCACATGTTTCTACCCAAGTCTGTCCTAGACTGACTGTAGCTCTAGGGAGAGAAGTAGTCTTCCCTACACTCCAAAACCTAGCTAGGCTCAAAACTTTGGCAGCCTTTTGAATTGATCACTGGACGTTAGCTCTGGCAGAGGTGAGACCTCCCTTCAGACCTGGGCTATTCGGATTTTGATAGCAATGGTGAATGGTGGCATGAGGCAGAGGTCATGTCTCAGTGGCAGTGTTTTTGCAGCAGTAGCAATGGAACTGCAAATGGTCACCATGCTTTTCAACTTAGGGGAAGAGCAGTAAACAGACAGGAGGAAAGATCTGCAGATCTCATAAATAGTTCCCAGTGCCCATAAATAATCACTTGGAAAGCAAATACTCATGAAAAGAAAGAAAACAAATTCTCTACTTAATGAAGAACAGGTGTCTTTTTTTTTTTTTAAGATTTTATTTTTTTAAAAATATTCTCTGCACTCAACTTGGGGCTTGAACTTACAACCCTGAGTTCAAGAGTCATGTGCTCCATCAACTGAGCCAGCCAGTTGCCTCATGTCTTTCTTTTTCAATGAATGCATTTTGTTTACTATCAAATATTTTTACAAATATACTAATGATTTTATATAATAATCCATTGCCACGCCACCAGAAAGTGAAAGGTTTTGTTTTTTCCATATTTCAAAGCTTCAACTATGTTGATGAGAGGGTAAAGGCAAGCTGAGGGCAAAACTCAAGCTGACACCCCACAAACCCCCTCCCCTTAAGATGGGATATGTATAACATTCTTTAGGCACTAGTGACTGCCTAAGAACAAAGGCAGGGAGAAACAAATGGTCAACTGATAAAGATCGCAGTCATGCAGGACATGAAACTCTACTATAGTTTATAACTGCCTTGATTTACAGGAAAAATTTACACAATCTTAGTAACAGCCAGACCTCCAAGAACCTATAGACTTAATTTCCTAGAGCCCTGATGTCACCTCACCTCTGTAGGATAGAAAATCCTATGTAATCAGTCATTCTTCACAATCACAGCACAGCTCTTTCTGTGCATGGCTCCTGTCCCAGTGCTATAATAAAGACATCTTTTTGCACCATAAAATGCCTCAAGATTTCTTTGACTGTTTCGCTCTACGACCCTGCATCATGTGTCATACCATTATTAATTCAGTATTTTGCCTTTTTTATTTAAATATTGTCTTAATAACCATTTTTCGAGTTGCTATATGGTCTTTACAGATTTTATCAGAATGTAAACAACAAGTATACCTTGCCGTCCTCAATCTAATCATGTAAAAGCTATTTGCTTTTCTTTGTCTCTTGACATATCTTCCCCCTGTCTTCTGGTAACAGCACTGGCATCCTTTAGGGAAACTTTCATCCTTCTCCCTGCCAACTCCACATGATTCTGGTAGGGTTAGGACAATAAATTATATGAGATTTACCTGGTAAATGGTTAAAAGAATTAAATTAAGCAATATGATTTTACCATATATTTATTTATTATCTGCCTTTCTCTAGTAATTTATATTAAAAAGGATAAGAAAAGGTAGCTTTTCATGTAAAAAAGTCACTACTGGGCCACCATCTGTAGTCTTCAGCTTTGATTTGTTTTATCAATGTTGATGACAGGTTTGCACTAGTCCTTACACACTATTAAACTCTTTTTTCTTATAACATTTGATGTGTTGCCTAGTCTTTGGGCGTGTGAGAGGATAATCACAGAACTGTTTGGCAAAGCTAACTTGTCCTACACAGGGAATTAAACCCAAACACATGGCTTGTTAAATTAATGCTGGAAACGAGGGTGTTAGGATCATTCAGCTCAAACACATTTGGGTTTCAGGTGACTGAGCTTGTTAGTGGTATACACAGAAACTGAAAAAAGGAAATAAAACCACTCCAGCAGGGCACAAAGAGAATTAGAAGACCATTCATTGCTCTTTAGAATATACTACTGACTTAAGAACAACTGTAGTAGAAATATTGAAATAGCATTGTATGGGAACAGATGTTAGCTACACTTGAGTATAATCAAATGTATAAACTTGTACAATCAGTACGTTGGACACCTGAACTAATGTAATATTGTGTATTAGCTATACTCAAATTAAAATACTAAAAATCAGGAGCACCTGTCTGGCTCATTGACTCTTGACTGCCAGGTCATGCGTTCAAGTCCTATGTTGGGCATCCAGCTTACTTAAAAAAAAAAAAAAATTAAAAGACAACAACAAATACCACAACTCTAGTAGAGTGCCACATTTTTTTTATTCAGCAACCTCATCTATCCTTCTGTATCTAACTGCTTCTTCCTCTTACGTCATTATTGCCTAACCTACCTCTGTCCTTCTCCTTACTCCTCATGGCTTCTGCTAACTTCCTCTATGTATCTCCCTATTTCTGTACCACACTACTTTCTGAAGACTCTCTATGACTCACATTCAATGCCCCCAAAACTTTAATTGCATCACTATTCAGTTTAGGACGCCCTGCTGGGTAGAACTCTCAAGGTAGGCAATCTCGTAAGCCACTGGCAAGCCTGTCGATGGGAAAGTACCCACCAGTGGCCCAAAACTAGGTACAGGAGGACTTAGAGTAAGATGGACTCTCAGATGCATGGCTTGTCTACTACGCCAAGATAAGCAGAGACACTATATTATTTGATTGGAGAGGTGGGCAAAGGAGGTAGTTCTACACTAGCAGCAATGAACCAGTAGTGCTCTTTAGCTAATACAACTCTAATATCTAGATTGTATTTAAGGAACCATAATTATAGCCTCCTTATTTGTCTTTCTTTCTCTTATTTCTCCTCTTTTCCTTTGAAAGATCTTTTTGCCTTCTCGGCAAAAATTTCTTAGAGATCCCATGACATTCAGATTTATTAAAGTGAACTTTCTTCCACCTTTAGATTTATATATATCTTCATATAGCTATTTTCCCCCCACAGACAGTTTTGGCCTTTTAGAATTGTACTATACCTTCCCACAGTTATTTCCGTCACCAAGACTGTCTGTCTTTTAATTGAGAATTTAGCCTGTAACCTTACAATTTGTTTTCTAGTCTTCCTATGCATTCTCTGTTCCGTTGAATTCCTTTCTTGTTCACTCTTGGATTAAATAATATATATTTTTTATTATTTTATTTTTTTCTATTAGATTGAATGCCCTGCATTGTTTAACCTTATTTTTAGTGGAAACATTAGATATTATAATATGAATCCTATAATTAAAGATTAATATAAATTACTAATTAATTACCTTCCAGATAATGCAAGAACCTGAGAACATATCATACCCATTTATTGTTCCCTCCATGGGCTTGTGGTCTATATATACTTCCTTATTCCATTTTTCAAGGATATGTGTACCTTAAATCCATGTGGTTAATCCATGGCTTAAATCCATGTGGATTCCTAAACCAGTCGTTTTAGGAAAGGATTCTTTATCATAAAAAATAACCTCAATTTGTCCTCAATTACTGTTGAAGCTATCTACCACATTCTGGAACCTGGACTAATTTATAATTTTATAAATTTTAACATTTCTATGTCAGTCTTATTATCTTGTCCTGTAAGTTTATGATGTGTCTTTACTGTAAATCTTTCATTATATCTGTAAACAATTCATATATATAAAGATTTCAAATTGTTTGAAAGATTGGTAAGATTTCTATGCTACCCTTGCATATAGGAATGCATTTCCTTCCTGTGCATTCACATTTGCCCTGGTAGATTTGATAGCTGGAATCACTATACTTTATCAATTATGTAGCCCATATAAAATGCTAGACTTTGATTTCCGTCAAATATTCCAATTCACCACTGTATTATTTACTCTTTTACCACTAGTAAGAAAGCATTTTTTTCCAGCCTAAAGCCTAAATTCTACTACATTAGGTTGGTACAAGAATATCAATTATACAACTTCAGAAATATACCTTCTTTTAAAAAAAATTTTTTTTACATTTATTTATTTTCGAGAGACAGAGAGAGACAGAGCACAAATGGGGGGAGGGACAGAGAGAGAATGAGACACAGAATTCGAAGCAGGTTCCAGGCTCCCAACTGTCAGCACAGAGTCTGATGCGGGGCTCAAATTCACAAATTGTGAGATGATGACCTCACATGAAGCGAAGTTGGATGCTTAACCGATTGATCCACCCAGGCACCCCCAGAAATATACCTTCTTAAAAAATATCTATCTATCTATCTATCTATCTATCTATCTATCTATGTATCATCCATCTATCTGTATTAGTTTCCTATTGTTGGGCAACAAATTACCACAAACTTAGTGGCTTAAAGCAATATTAATTTATTATTACATGGTTTCCATGGGTCAAGGGTCTGGGTAAAGCTTCCCAGGACCCTCTTCTTTGGATCTCATAAAACTGAAATCAAGGTGTCCTCTGGTGTTACAGTTTCATCTGATGCTCATGGTCTTTTTCCAAGGTCATTCGGGTTTTGCCAGAATTTAGTTCTTATAGCTGTAGAATTCATAGTGACTATGAATTCATAATGACTATCATCTTCCTTAAGGCCTTCCTTATTCTAAATCATTCCCCTACATCCTGTATAAACTGATGTACTAGTTTGCATATTGATATGTTTGCTTTGTGATTTGTTATGTGATTTCACATGATTTCATATCCCATTCTGCCAAGGTAAAGATCTTTGCTTTACATCTTTGACACTTCTACTGAAACTTAACCAGTAGTTGATATAAAGGAATAACTACTCTGTGATAATTATGACATCATGCCAAAATGTGTCACTAAAATACCACTGACAAAATAAACACAATTTTTGAAATAAAATATAAGAAAGCCAAAGCCAAGAGTTATGTCAGGCAATGTTGATTATTTATCCAACAGTTATTCCACTGATTTTTCCTTAGATGAAAAGTCTCAGTTATGTTGTGGATTCATCCTCTTTATATGCCCATGGAAAGTATCCCCTAATCAGTTCCCATGGGTGAATCCTCAGTGTCTAACACCAACGATGGTAATTATATTTCCCTTGTCCCTTGCAGGCTAAGTAATCAGCCTATGATTACTACATTACTATGATCCAATTTTGGTCACTGAGACATGATGCAAAGTCATCTGGAGAAATGTATTTTGCCCTAATAAAAAAGAAATATAGGGTCACCTAGCTGGCTCAGCCAGTAAAGCATGTGACTCTTGATCTTGGGGTTCTGAGTATGAGCCCCACATTTTATGTAGAGATTACTTAAAAAATAAAATCTTAAAAAAAGAAATAATCAAATATCCATTTTCTTTAGTCAGAAATTTTTTAAATAAAATTTATTTTTTTATTTTATTTTATTTTATAATTTCATTTTATTTTATATTTCATTTCATTTCATTTCATTTCATTTCATTTCATTTCATTTCATAGAGCAAAAGAAGGAGAGGGGCAGAGGTACAGAGAGAGAGAATTCCAAGCAGGCTCCCACACCACGGTCAGTGTGGACTCTGACAAGGGGCTTGATCCCATGACCCTGGGATCATGACCTGAGCTTCTATCAAGAGTCAGATGCTCAACCAACTGAACTACCCAGACACCCCTTTATTCAGGCATTATTGAGTGAACATGTAATAAGCCATCTTGTGAGTAGGAGGAGTCATACCCAAGGATCTAGCCAATAGTCTGAGGATGGCAGAGGAAAAGATACAAAGAGCAAGGCTCTTTGAAAACACTGCTGAACCACTGAATTTAACCCTCGAATTGCCTGCCCCTGAGGTTCTTGTTATGTAAGATAATGACTGTTCCTCATTTTTAAAGTCACTTTCAGTTGAGTTTTCTGTTACTTTGTGCTAATAGTAGCCTAACTTACACAATCAGCTTTCTAATCATAGTTGCTTTACTTTTTGTTTTATTCAAAATCTTTACTAATTTTATAATGGACTAAAGTATAACTAATATTGTATTTTCTAAATATTTTACTTTTACTTAAGTAGAAACATTTCATCAAAAACTTCAGCATAGGCATAAAAATGACACAGAGTTTTTATTTCCCTGCTCTTTCAAACACAAAGCATCCCTGGTGAATTTAGATTTCCATGGCAGAAATTTGCAGGTGGCTAATAATTCTATTCATAACTAGGAAGTGTGGCTACTTTGACAGATCATGGCTCAATAACAAACATACAGGTCTAAGTAATCACATAGTTTAGATGTGAATTCAACAGCAGAATAATGACAGATGCCAAGGATTTGTACTTGCTGTTGCTTCATACCAGTGTTGGCTGTCAAAATGTCTCTTTTTCCTATACAGAAGCCATAGAATTTTTATGGATAGCAATTACTTACAATATTCAATGAAGTACATCAAGTATAACAACCACTCGTTAGCCCCTCATTATTTAGTAGTCTCTTTGTTAAATGTAGTCAACCATTTTCATCTAAATTATTTATTTATACTGTATATTTGACAAGCATATATTTCTTGCTTTATATTTGTATGGCATTTAAACCTTCCTGAAGAGTTATGTTTTTTTAATATTGTCATTTGTAAAACTTATCTTTATCCTATCACCATTTTAATAGTAATTAAACTCTCTAATTGGAATAAATACAAATAGGAAAATGAAACATGAGGGAAAATGACCCCAAGTACATTCAATAATAAATCATCAACTTAAAATACTGGAATGCAACTAACAAAAGAAATAACCTTATATATGTTTGATGAATGTAACCTTGTATAAAATCTCTGCAGTACATAAAGTACAAAAATTTCATTAAACTTCATCCTAACCTTTCTCCAACTTGATGAAATGAATAACCTAAAGATATAAATAACTTTCTACAATAGCTAGATAAAATGTAAGTTAAACATCATAGAAAGTAAATAATACAAGTGATTATAATAAAACTCAACAATTCCCCTCAAATTTTATCTCCAACACCAGAAGAAAATATATTTCTAGTTTGGCCTAGAAATTTAGGTAAGGGTATCCCAGTTGCAAAGCAATTTCCAGTTATTTTACAATACATACTATATCAAATTTGTACTTGCAACTTGATGATTGAATAATAACCAATGCATAGTATTCAAATCACATATATACGCTATAGGAGCTATTCAATGTCTGTTAAATTGAACTTGTTTAATTTTATAGAAGGAAATTCTAAACAAGAGGAGCAATTTCTAAAATTGGTAAAGGAACCATCTGAATATAGGATCATCTCACCCAAAGGAAGAAAAGTATATTTGTGTTTATACAAATGTACAAAGGAATAAGAGCAAGGTACATCTTTAAAACTGGGGAGGTTACAGATATTATACAGAAATTTTTCCAGAGGAAATCTAAATTTTCAAAAGGAAACAATATAGTCTTTTAACATTTTAAAAGGAAATCATACATTAATCTTTAGATCTGTAGAGATTTTGATTTTGAAAAAAAAATTGAAAAAAAATATGAACTGCACAAAGTGTGATTTGTTGGGCAATGGAGGTACTTAAGGTGTTGCCTTGCTTCATTAACTTTTGCTGTCTCCCCTCTCTCCCTTCTGCTACCCATCCTGTGCTGGGAACTGACAGCCCATCTTTGGAATGATGAAATTGCTAAACTTAAACTGTCCCTAGAAAAGGCAATGTGATCAAATGTTTCTATTTATAAAGGCATCTAAGACTCATTCCAATTAAAAATATCCAAGACCCAGGGTGCCTGGCTGGCTCAGTCAGTGGAGCATCCAACTCTTAATCACAGAGTCATGAGTTCAAGCCCCACATTGGGCACAGAGATTACCTTTAAAAAAAAAAAAAGTAAAGAAAAATCCAAGATAACTAAAATTAGACATTAAAAAGTGAATGAATAGTTTATGTGTTGCCAGTCTCCTTGAAAGCACGATTTGTCTGTGAAAAGTAACCCAGATAACATATAACAAAAAACCGTTGGTAATTCACTTTTAAAACTGATATAAGTCCTCATTTAATGTACTAAAAAAAATTTCTCCTGCAGGGAATTAAAAGAGTTGGCAACACACTCAGCTGCAAGCAAGATTAAAAGATACTATAACTTTCTATTATAAAAATCATGAAATTACATCCTAGATGATCATCAGCTAAAAATCAATAAAATATTTTATATGTGGGATAGAAAGAAATACTGTTTACAACATTCTCTTAATTTTAAAATGAAATTTTAATTTGGAAATCTACTCAGCACTTAGAAATATCTTTCTATAAATATGACGGAACTGTCCATAGATACCAGTTACCAATAAATAATTAATTTTGCCATCCATGTCTCAAAGGCTGGTGCTCTGTGCCAGCGTACCTGGAAATACATCACACCAAAGCTAGGTAGGAAAAGTTTCCTATTGTGCTGCTTTTCATAATGATGCTAGATATTTCCAGTCATCTGACCTTGTACTGGTAAGTCATAAAATGGGAGGATCAGACCTTCTTTGGCACAATTTTGTTGAACTCATTTACACTGATGATGATTAGTTTTCTTGTTAAGGGAAGGATCCTGGTATAGCAGTTTTCACTCTGCTACAAATATAGAAGAAGGACAAAGAAAAAAAACACTGAAAGAACACAAGAAAGAGTGAAGAGTGAATAATGTAAATACAATATAGAATAAATTAATAGCATCAGGTAATAACATGAGACTAAAGTGACTGGTCACTGTATGGCTGCAATGAATGGATTTAAAACATGTGGGCATATTTTGTAAAATGTACAGTGTGTTTAGTGGAGAGAAACATAATCTCTTGTGATATAAGTAAAAGAACAACAAATTGACTATATTTTAATAATTATTTCTCATAAAATGATCACAAGGATTGTGGAAGAAAGGTGGCAAGGAAAACAAGAATGAGACAAGAAAAGTTTTAACCTCAATCAGGGGGAAAATGTCTTTATTCGTAGAGAAAATTGCCTCTCTCTGATAATCATATTAATGCCAACAGATCTTAGACTACCATTAGCCTTTATGAACTTGACCCCTTTCAGGTTGAAACTCATCATTTTCTTTTGCATGAAAGTAAAAGATCTCTGGGCATTGTCTTTGACTTCCATTCGATTACCAGGAGATTTACTTTATATTCTAGGTACATCATAATCAAAGTTGATGGTAAAATGTAATAGTGACAGAAAAGAAATTAGGATTCAGACAAAGAAATATGAGTACCACATTGAAATAAACTACTAAAAAACAGGCAGTAGGAAGGTGTCACATGAAAAGAAAGACTGACATTAAAAAAGGACAAAAAAAGCCAGAGTTAAAACGAGTCAGAATCAAAGAAAGAAAATGAGAAAAAAGCAGAAAGAAAATGTATAAATGAAATTACAGTTAGCTCTAGCAGAAAAAAATAAAGAATCTAAAAAAGCACAAAAGATAGTTGGAATAAAAAGTGAATGTAGTATGATTTTGAAAAGGAAATTGGTAAAAATAAATTCTAAAGCAAAAAAAATAAAAATTCTAAGCAAAAAAAAATTCTATTGGTAAAAAATAAAAACATTTATTAGCAATGGCATTTGTATAAAGGAATACTTAAAAATCCTATTTGGAAATTGTTTTCCATTGTCTTATTGAGGAAAACACTTTCACGAGTAACTTATGTCTCTACAGTATAACTATATTGAGTAATGATGTTCTAAAAAATTATCTAGCCATATAGCTAGTACACTGTGTAAATAATCTCAGACACTGCTGATGCACTCAGAGTTCAGAGGAATAAAGCAAAACAAAAATTAGCTAAAAGTCTAAAGTTTATTTCTGAGAGAGACAGAGCATGAGTGGGGGAGGAGCAGAGAGAGAGGGAGACACAAAATCCAAAGCAGGCTCCGGCTCTGGGCTGTCAGCACAGAGCCTCATGTGGGGCTCAAACTCATGAACCGAACTCACGAACCGGAGACTGTGACCTGAGCCAAAGTAGGATGCTTAACCGACGGAGCCACCCAGGCACCCCACTAAAAGTCTAGATTTCACTTTCGTCTAAATTTACTGATACGTAAAAAAATAATGAAACTGTGTTAAGATATAAATGTAACTGGGCATTTTTATAAGACATTAACATTATCCTTAGTTTATGAATATTCTCTTCAACGATTTTATAGTTACATTTTCTTTTTAACATAAAGACTATGACATCACACTTAGCCAGCCAATAGTTTAACAAAACCTAACAGAAACTTTTTTATTCTTTCATTTTCCAATAGACAAAAACACAGGAAAAATACATCTGCCTCCTCTGCTTTGTATTTCTGAGAAGTGTGGTAGAATATACTAGAGAAGAGTTCTTGCTGTGGAGTTAGATCCATATGGGTTCAAATCATACATTCTGTACTTACCAGCTCTGTGATCTTGGTCAAGTTAATTAACCTCTCTAGGTAATTGTTTCTTCATAGGTAAAATGGAAATGTTTAAATACTACCTGCCTTATATTCCTCCCACAGCTGTTTAGAGAACTAAATAGATATAATGCAGGTTAAGAGGTTAGCATGGTGACTCGCATGTAGCCAATATTATCTGTCCTGCCATTATTATTATCATTATACTACTGTCCAAGTCAGACTCCAGGTATAATTTATGTTTATTACATCATCTGCCTTTTTTCTTCCCATAAAGTAGAAGAAATTGAAGGGCTCTAATTGAGGCAACAACCTTCATAACCCATCATATCTCCAAGTTATTACTGACATCAGCTCCAGGAACATTTAATTAGACAACTTTTTGTAGGCACTTTATCTCCTTCAGAATTCAGTGTAAGCTGCTGAAATAATATTCTTACCTTGGTAAATCTTTTGAAATACATTTGTAAATTGGGTGAACGGTATCACCACTGAAGGTGCCTTTGGTGCTGCTCTGCTGTGATGCCTTCATGGCTTTAGTCAAGGGGGATAAAGAAGACTGAGAAACGGATGCTCCATGATCATCTGTGTCTCTTTTTGCCATTTTCAGCTAAAAATGAGGAAGAATGTTATTTAATTAGAAAGGTAAAATCCTCTAGGGTCATAAATTGGGGCTAGGCATTCATCACAAGTTCTCTCTCACCATGTTCTAGGCTATGCAGCAATTGCTAAATGTGAGATATCATGATAAAAGAACAGAGATGAAGTCTAAAGGAAAACAAAAGTATGAATCTGGGTCTTTGAATAGTATAATCCTAGGTCCCTGGCTGACTCAGTGGGTAGAGCATGCCCTTCTTGATCTCAGAGGCATGAATTTGAGCCCCATATTAGGTATAGAGATTACTTTAAAATAAAATCTTAAAAAAAAAAAGAATGGCATAATCCTATTCAAGAAAGAAAAAAATGGTAATTTATTGCAAAGCATTTTCATTTTTTTTAAAGCATTTTCATTTTTGCTGTTTGCTAGAAAATTGCTCATTATAACAAACTTAACATGAGGAATATGTTATTGAAAAGTGTACCACAATGCCTTTTTTTTTTTTTTTTTTGCCTGTCCTCCATCCTTTCCATTTTGAATTCTACCTTTGTCCTGATTCTAATGGAGAATTCTAAATTATGTGGCCTTACTTTCCAGTAGGGAAGTGAGTATGCCTGTGACCAGCCAATCTAAGTGCCTTTCCCAGAAACAGTGATGGCTAAATCAGAATCCCCGTAAAGAAAAAGTCATGCTCTGTTCTCTGGGATTGCTACCTTTCAGAACAATGTTAAACCTCCATGACTGAGAATGAAGCCAAAACAGATAAAAACAAAAGTGAGAGATGGAGAGAGATTAAAAAGTGAGAGAGATTTCTGATGACATTTGAATCCCTGAAACCTGGTATTAAAAAACAACCCTATCTCTTCATTTTCCTGGGTATGTGAGCCAAGCCAACAGATTTCTCTCTCTCTCTCTTTTTTTTTATTTGGCTAAAATAGTTTGAGTTGGGATTCTCTTATTTGCAACCTAGAATCTTTTTTTTTTTTTTTTTAGTTTATTTATTTATTTGGAGAGAGCGAGAGAGAGCAAGAGAGAGAACAAGTGGGTAAAGGGCAGAGAGAAGGAGAGACAGGATCCCAAGCAGGCTCCATGCCATCAATGCAGAGCCTGATGTGGGGCTCGAACTCACAAATTGTGAAATCCTGACCTGAGCCAAGATCAAGAGTTAAACCCTTAACTGACTGCGCCACCCAGCCACCCCCAACAACCTAGAAATCTTGAGTAATGCACACAAATCACCTCAAATTTCTTAAGAATAAAAAAATGTGAATATTCCCATAAAAAATAATGTCAAAGAATGTTGTAGGGCCCTTTCCAGGGTGTAACCACCCACTCATACTGCTTATAAAAATAGCCACACAGTCTCCTCTCTGATGTATCCTACTATCATAATGAGGAGTCCCTAGGTAACATGACATAGCACTAGTAACAGGAAGGATATTACTTGTAAGGTAACAAAAAATACTACTTTTACCTTTCACTGCTATTCTATTTTTTCAATGTACGTTTATTTATTTTGAGAGAGAGAGAGAGAGAGAGAGAGAGAGAGAGAATGAATAAGGGAGGAGCAAAGAGAGAGGGAGACAGAGAATCCCAAGCAGGCTCTGTGCTGTCAGTGCAGAGACTGACACTGAGCTCAATCCCATGAGCGTGAGATCATGACCTGAGCTGAAATCAAGAGTCAGTCACTTAACTCAGCCACCCAGGCACCCCTTACTGCTATTCTTAAATAAAAGCGTTTATCCATAGATTATTTATTGAGCACCTACAATATACCTGGCAGTTTTCTAGGTACTTATATATAATTTTTCAATGAACAATTAGTGGAAAAAAATTGTGCCCTTTGTGGAGCTTACATTCTAGTGGGGGCAGATGATGAATAAACATAAAAAGTAAGTAAACTGTAAGATGTTAGGCAATAAATGCTATGGAAAAAAATTGATCAGGCAAGGTAGATTGGGAATGGAGGGAATGCAATTTTATTTTTAATGTTCATTTATTTTTGAGAGAGACAGAGCACGTGCAGGGGAGGGGCAGAGAGAGGGAGAAACAGAGAGAGGGAGAGAACTCAAAGCAGGCTCCAGGCTCTGAGCTGAAACAGCACAAAGCCCAAAGCAGGGCTGGAACTCATGAACTGTGAGATCATGACCTGAGCCAAAGTCAGATGCTTAAACTGAGCCACCCAGGTGCCTTGGGAGTGTACTTTTAAAAAGGTTTGTCAGTATAGGCCTCATTGAGGTGATAAAATCCTAGCAAAGACTTGAAAGAGGGTCTTTGTTTTTTGCAGTTGAATCTAATCCTGAAACTCCTGATAATCTGTGAACTAAACTGCTATCCAGGAAAGCAAGTTAGCTAGTTAGCAAGTTGCTAGACTTACTTTTAATTAAGCATATGGAAGAGTAAAAGGAGTGTAATGTAACTTATAGTCACAAATATAATGGAGAAATATATACCTAGAATACATAAGATCATGTCTTTCTCTTCCAAATAACTATAAGTGACCTTGAGTATTATAGCTTTTCTGAGCTTTAGTCATCTCATTTGCAAAACCAGTTATCCACATGGTTATGAGGATTAAATGAATGGTGAGTATGAAAGTATTTGGCACAGTGTTTGGCACATGGTAGACATTCATTAAATGTTAGGTGACTCTCGGGGTGCCTGGGTGGCTCAGTCAGTTAAGCGTCCAACTTTGGCTCAGGTCACGATTTCGTGGTTCATGGGTTCATGGGTCAGAGCTTGGAGCCTGCTTCGGAGTCTGTGTGTGTGTCTCTCTCTCTTTCTCTCTATGCCCCTCCTCAGCTTGCGGGCACATACATGCACTCTCAAAAAATAAAACATTAAAAAAATTGTAAGGTGAATCTCAATCTATATCAAAATAAGAATGTTCTCTTTCTCCATGTTAGTAATAATAAAAAGAGCTATTCTTTGCCCAGCACTCCTCTGGTATTCCACCTAAAGACCAAAGGGCTGTTGGCTTTCACACTCTCCCCCTGCCCCTCCTCCTTTAAGATTCTCACATTAGGAGGGCTAAGGTTCTCTTCTCAGACTTCCATAACAACCAACAACCATTGACTGTTCAATTCCTTCATAGGTTAGGTCTTCCTAATTGGGGAATGCTTAAAAGTTAAAAACTCCAGCTGTGTATAGCAAGGCAAAACTTTATGATTAAAGAGTAAATCACCTTGTAGAATGAAATACTTTGTCATGGTGTGTTTATTATATATAGTCTAATCATTAAAAACTAAGAAAATTTGCACCAAACATTCAAAAATATCTCTTGAAATATAGCAGTAACTTATCATTTTAGTGGTAGGTATAGGTTTTCTTTTTTTCCATGTAAAATAGTTTCAGGATACCTTTAGCTGAAATGAGTTGTGTAAGTGTAAAATCATTACAATTATTAAATGCAATAGTTCTTCTGTAATGTTACTATGAAAAGTGTTATCCTCACTAGAAGTAGAATGTATTAACAGGTTAAGTACAATATGCAGAATACAATAGGCTTGCAGATAACATTCATGTACGTTAATTAAATGAAAACTGTTATCTGGAAATTAAAGAAATAAAAATGTGTTAATTTTAATTTGACTGACACCACTATGGTATTTTAGCAGAGTAAAGGTAACAGCACTGCCTTGTTTTATTAACACATGCATAGTTTATTTACTCACACACTGAAAAACCATGTTTTTTTTTACTTTCCATCTCTTAACCATTTTACATGAATATAATAAGCTTTCCACTCATGCCCATCCCTAGATCTGCTTTTCCACCCTTTTTTATTTTTATTTATTTTTTTATTTTAATATTTTTGAGAGCGAGAGAGCATGTACATGAGTGGGGGAGGGGCAGAGAGACAGGGAGACAGAGGATCTGAAGTAGCTCTCTCGCTGCTGACAGCAGAGAGCCTGATGTGGGGCTCAAACTCACAAACCAGGAGATAATGACCTGAACCAAAGCCAGACATTTAACCAACTGAGCCACCCAGGCTCCCCTGCACCTTTCTATAAAGAGGCATTCAAGGGGTACCTGGGTGGGGCTCAGCTGGTTAAGCATCTAACTCTAGATTTCAGCTCAGGTCATGATGTCCCAGTTGGGTCTGTGAGATAGAAACTGGTGTCAGTCTCTGCATGCTAAAGGCACAGGGCCTGCTTGGGATTTGCTCTCTCCTTTTCTCTCTGCACTTCCCCCACTCACTTGCATGTTCTCTCTCTCTCTCTCTCTCTTAACTAACTAACTAACTAACTAACTAACTAACTAAAAGGCATTCAATACATAGTGGTTATAGGCCTGGATTCTGGAGCAGGGTATCTGGGTTTACATCCCCACTGTCCACTTGCTATTTGTGACACTTTAGACATCTTTGTACATCAGTTTCTTCATCTATAGGAAAAGGGTTAAGAATAGTAGCCACTATATAAAGTTGATGTACTTGCACATAGAAGGTACAATGTGTCAGCCAGTGAAGAGAAGAGGCATGACTGTCTTCAAGTTGGGACACTAACTACCAATAACAAAACAGCACAGGGAGACTTTCCAAGGGGCATGCAAGTGTACATAGTTATTAGCAAATCAATGTCTAGAACCTTGCCTTCCATATATAGGCTTTCCTAAAGAAAGCCTATAAAGGACTTCAAGCACGAAAGATAAAATTCTGTAGAAGAAATGGAATAGAAACATAAGTTTGAGGAGAAAAGAAAGTACATACAATTTTCAAACACTGAGGAACAGATGGTTAATATTTTTAATGTTTTAATGTTTTTGAATCCCTATAAGTATTCAGATCTGTGGCCAGAAATGTACCAGGAACTACCACATTTTATCATGTCTGAAAACAAAGAAGCTATCAAAGACAAGTGGTGCATGTCAAAAGGACACAGGAACAAACTTGAAGGGAATTCCACTGGCAGAAGAGGGGCACTCTGAACATTAAAAAAATGTAAAAGATCAGAACATCGAACATATAGAAACCAATGAGCATCTAAAAATATTAAAATAAAATTTTAAAACTTCATTATGTCATCATTCGCCTTTTGTTGATCGCTAGGGCACCAAGTTATTGCTCTGAAAAATGACAAATGTACCTTTCCTGCTTTCCTGAATGGGCTATAATTCAGGATAACCAAACAGATGGTGAGAGAAGATTCTTATTCAAAGGAGAATCATAGTTAATACATAGAGATGGAATAAAAGAAGCAGCAAATCACCACAGTACAAACCCTAATGAAATGATGGATCCAGGGAATGTTTGTCATCATTAGATGTAAGAGTGATGGAAAATTTATAATAGATGAATCTGACTGATATCATATATACCATTGATCCATTTTAACATAACACTGAAATAATATATGATTTCTCCATATGTGATTCCACAGGGATTATAAACATGGGAATACCTGTGAAACATTCTTGCCACAAACTATTGAAATATAATCAAGACTCTAGATCTAACTTCTAATTTGTAAGAAATATGGGAGGTAGAGATGTCTGTATGTCTATATGACATATATGTCTATATAACATAGAAAATAAAGATGGAGAAATGCTACAAGTGAAAAGAGACTTAAGAATTATATCAACCAGGGGCATCCAGGTGGCTCAGTTGGTTAAGCAGCTGACTTCAGCTCAGGTCATGATCTCATGGCTCATGAGTGTGAGCCCCACGTCGGGCTCTGTGCTGACACAGAGTCTGGAACCTGCCTTCGATTCTGTCTCTGTCTCTGTCTGCCCCTCCCCTGCTCATGCACTCTTTCTCTCTCTTATATAAATAAACATTAAAAAAATGATTTTATAATAAAATAAATTATATCAACCAAACGCAATGCATAAACCTTGTTTAGATCCTGATTCAAACAAACCAACTTTAATAAGACATACATTTTTGATGCAATTGTTGACATTTGAACACAAATTGGGAGTTAATGAAACTAAGGAAATTATTTTATTGGGTATGAATAAATGGTATTAAAATAAATATTATCTGTTAGATAAACCAAAGTATTTTTAAGTAAACTATGATTTGCTTTAAAACACTCCTAAAAGTAGCAAAGAGTATAAATAAAAATAGAAG
This sequence comes from Panthera uncia, assembly GCF_023721935.1. Classification (NCBI taxonomy): domain Eukaryota; kingdom Metazoa; phylum Chordata; class Mammalia; order Carnivora; family Felidae; genus Panthera; species Panthera uncia. Next base: position 27,977,687 of record NC_064808.1, on the reverse strand, counting down.
AAAATTGATGGTTATTTAACTTGGGTAAAGAATACATGAGGGTTTGTTTTACTATTTTTTACTGTGTGTTTGAAAATGTTCATAACAAAATGCTTTTTAAAATTCATATGGAATTTATATTTTATTAGATATGTTTAAAAGACTTATGTAACTGTTTTACTTCAAATTTTTTAAGTGTTTTTATTTATTTTTGAGAGAAAGAGAAAGAGAATAGGGGAGGGCCAGAGAATGGGAGACACAGAATATGAAGCAGGCTTCAGGCTCTAGGCTGTTAGGACAGAGCCCGATGCGGGGCTGGAACTCATGAACAGCGAGGCGAGATCATGACCTGAGCCAAAGTCAGACGCTTAACTGACTAAGCCACCCAGGCACCCCTTAACTGTTTTACTTTAAAATGTCAACATGCATAGTATACCTGAAACTACTTCTTTTCCAACTATTTAAGCTTATAATGAGAGATTTTAAATGTCAACTTAAAAATTGTGCAAGGGACTATATGTTTCTCAAATTCTATTAGGAGGTACATGAGCAAAACTATTTGAAGGCCGCTGTTCTAGTCAGTAAGTACCTCTGACCTCCTCAACTTTGGGTAAGGAGAGAATGTAGGTGGGCCAGAATTAATAGCCTTCTACTCCTCTCTTCACATAAACTGGTATTGGCTCAGTTTTCCTGGGTTTGCCTAGGAAGGGCTCATTCCAGAGGTGAGAAGTTCTCACAGTGCTGTCATTGTGGACCAGGTGCTAAAGACTGCCACAGAATCACCATAAATTTGCACTCCTTTCACAGCTTATTCTAGGTTCATTCCATGAACCTAGATGTGATGATTCAAAGGATTAGCTCAAAATCCCAGATTGTGATGAAGGATTACAGAAGTTCAAAGTGAAGAGTACCGTCAAGTGGAAAATCACTTCATGTAAAGGTAGCCACGGAGTACATTACAGAGCAAGCTAACCCAGAAGGCTCACAGACCAAATTAAAATACTCTGTTCACATACACACACAAATTTAAAACACACAATGCTAATAAAGAGGAAAGCAAGCAATAAAGTTAACATGCTTAGGATAGGGGGTGAGTGGCAGAATCACACTATCTGAATCCTGGGTTATGTGATATTCACATGCTCTGATATTTCTGCCCATTGATGACATCTTCCCCATGATGGTATGCTATGAGGACCAGAGTTGAGATTTGAGCCAGTGGCCCAGACAGAAGGTACAGGGATTAAATGGCACATACTTGCTAATGGGAGAAAACAGAGGAGCAGCCAAAGCTGCTTGGCCAAAGCTGTAGCTTGCCAGTTAACTTAGCCAAAGTAAGGTAAACTTGGCCAAAGCTGTAGCTTGCCAGTTAACTTAGTGAAGATATATAGGTTTTATTTTCATTTCTTGGGCATAGCACTGTGGGCCAAAATAGGACCCTACTGGATGTTATGTATAGGTAGCCAACTTACAGATGACATCGCTATTAGCCATGAAGTGGCAAGATCATGACTTAGTCTTTCTGCCTTTCTATTCCATAAATAAAACTTGTCTTTTCCATCATATATTCCATTTCTTCTATTTATAGTAACTTGGTTACTACGTATATTTAGTACATCTACTGAATTCTGCCTTTTTTTCCTCACACAACTTACGCATATTTATATACAGCCTATGAATTTCACCTATATCTCATAATCTATTAGCTTAAATTTACTCTCTGTGCTCAACATTTCTTATGAATGTTATCATCCTATTTACTTTCATATCTTGTATAGCAGAGTTAAATATTCAAACTCACATTATATTGGACCTTCTAGTGGGTTTGAGATACAAGGAACAAAAGAAAATATGCATGTGGAAGAAAGATACAAGAAGACAAGAAGTATGCAATTGCCCTCATCTTAAAAGGCTTCAGATGCAATTATAGCAAGATTGCAGGATACAAAGTTAAAATACAAAAGTCAATTTCAAACTAGTAGAATTTGAAATTTAAAACATATTACCATTTACCAGAATGGCTAAAATAAAAAAAAAAGACACAAGAAATAACAAGTATTGGTGAAGATATAAACGAAAATGAACCTTTGGGCACTGTTGGTGGGAATCTACTGATACAGGCACCATGGAAAACAGTACAGAGATTACTCAAAAAATTAAAAATAGAACTACCCTACGACCCAGCAATAGCACTACTAGGAATTTACCCAAGGGATACAGGAGTGCTGATGCATAGGGGGCACTGGTACCCCAATGTTTATAGCAGTACTTTCAACAATAGCCAAATTATGGAAAGAGCCTAAATGTCCATCAACTGATGAATGGATAAAGAAGATGTGGTATATATATACAGTGGAATACTACCTGGCAATAAGAAAGAATGAAACCATGCCATTTGCAGCAATGTGGATGGAACTGGAAGGTATTATGCTGAGTGAAATATGTCAGTCAGAGAAGGACAGATGTTATATGTTTTCACTTACATGTGGATCTTAAGAAACTGAACCAGGAGTCCATGGGGCAAGGGAAGGGGAAAAAATAGTTATAAACAGAGAGGGAGAGAGGCAAACCCCAAGAGACTCTTAATACAGAGAACAAACTGAGGGTGGACAGGGGGATCGGGGGAGGGAAAATGGGTGATGGGCATTGAGGAGGGCACTTGTTGGGATGAGCACTGGGTGTTGTATGTAAGCCAATTTGAAAATAAATTATATTAAAAAAATTTAAAAATAGAATTAGATGTAGTAATTCTACTACTGGGTATTTACCCAAAGAAAATGAAAACACTAATCTGAAAAATAAATGGAGCCCTATGTTTATGACAACATTATTTATAATAGACAATATATGGAAGTAACCCAAGTATCCATCCACAGATGAATGGATAAAGAAGTGGTATGTGTGTGTGTGTATATATATATATGTGTGTGTATATATAAATTATATTTATATAAAATAAAATATATATATGTTATATATATATATATATATATATATATAATGGAATATTACTCAGCCATAAAAATGAGTGAAATCTTGCCATTTGCAATAACATGGATGAACCTAGAGGATATAATGCCAAGTGAAATAAATCAGAGAATGAAGAATATTTATGATTCCACTCATTTATGGAATTTAAGAAACAAAGCAGGATGCCTTGCTGGCTCAGTCAGTAGAGCATTCAACTCTCGATCTCAGGATCTTGAGTTCAAGCTCCATGCTGGGCCTAGAGATTACTTCAAAAAACCACACCACACCAAACCAAACAAATGAACAAAGAAGAAAATATACAAACAAAAAACCAGACTGAAATATAGAGAACAAACTCTGGTGGTTGCCAGAGTGAGGTAGGTGAGGGTATGGTGAAATAAAGGGGGTTAAGAGTACACTTAACTTGATGAGCACTGAGAAATATATGCAATTGTTAAATCATTATAATGTACACCTGAAACTAATCTGTGTATTAATTCTACTTGTATTTAAAAAAACATTACCACTAACATTAGCACTCAAAAATGAAATATTGAAGTATAAATCTAATAAAATATGTATAAGATCTATATGAGAAAAACTAAAAAAGCCCAGAAACAAACCCACGTAATATAGCCAACTTAAGTTTGACAAAGGAGCAAAGTCAATACAATGGCATAAAGATAATCTTTTCAACAAATAGTGCCATAGCAACTAGGTTTGCACATGCAAAAAAAAAAAAAAATGAATCTAAACACAGACTTCATATCCTTCACAAAAATTAGCTCAAAATTAATCAAAGAACTAAATGTACAACACAAAACCATAAAACTCCTAGAAATTGAAGTAGGAGAAAACATACATGACTCGGGTATGTCAGTGACTTTTCAGCTATAACACCAAAGGGATGCTCCATGAAAGAAATCATAGGCTAGACTGCTGTATTAAAATTAAAAACTTCTAGTGTGCCCAGCTGGCTCAGTCAGTAGAGAATGTGACTCCTGATCTTGGGGTTGTGAGTTTGAGCCTCATATTGGGTGTAGAGATTACTTAAAAATATAATCTTAAAATAATTAATAGCTTCTGCTATGTGAAAGACAGTATCAAGAGAATGAGAAGACAAACCACAAACTAGGAGAAAATATTTGCAAAAGGTACATCTGATAAAGGACTGTTACCCAAAATATACAAAGAACTCTTAAAACTCAGCAATAAGAAAGCAAACAACCTGATTAAAAAGGGGCAAAAGATTTGGGCACCTGGGTGGCTCAGTCAATTAAGCTTTGGCTCAGATCATGATCTCATATTTCATGAATTCAAGCCCTGCATCAGGCTCTGCACTGACAGTGTGGAACTTGCTTTGGATTCTCTCTCTGTCTCTCTCTCTATATATATACCCCTCTCCTGTTTGCTCTCTGTCTCTCTCAAAATGAATAAATAAACTTTAAGAAAGCGGCGGGGAGGGGGGGGGCAAAGACTTTGACACCAGATCAAATAAGATGTACAAATGGAAAATAAGCATATGAAAAGATGCTCCACATCATATGTCATCGGGGGCATGCAAACTACACTAACATAGGTAACTCTAACACATTTATTAGAATGACCAAAATCCACAACAGTGACAATGCCAAATGCTGACAATTGGCATTGCTGGTGAGAATGCAGAACAGTACAGTCACTTTGGAAGATGGTTTGGTGGTTTCTTACTTTTATCACATGATACTTTTATCACATGAGTCAGTAATCATGCTTCTTGGCATTTATCAAAGGATTTGAAAATGTATGTCTACACAAAAATTTGCACATGAATGTTTATAGCAGCTTTACTCATAATTGCTAAAACTTGAAAGCAACCAAGATGTTCTGAATTCAATGGGTAAATAAACAAACCATGAAATGTTATTCAGTACTAAAAAGAAATGAACTATTACAGCATGAAAAGACATGGAGGGACCTTGAATGCATACTATTAAGTGAAAGAAATCAATCTGAAAAGGCTATGTACTGTATGATTCTAACTACATGACATTCTGGAAAAGGCAAAACTGTGGAGACATTAAAAATATCAGTGGTTGTTAGGAGTTTGGGGAGGTAGGAATGAACAGAGAGAGCACAGATGATTATTACAGTAGTGAAAATACCATTTGAAAATTGATTGAAAATACCATTGAAAAATAATGATGGATACATTTGTACAAACCCATAGAATGCACAACACCAAGAGTGAGCAATATGGAAACTATGGACTCCAGGTGATTATGATGTCAATGTAGGTTTATCAGTTGTAACAAATATACTATTCTGGTGGGGCATATTGATAATGGGAGTGATTGTGTGTGTGAAGGTAGGGGTTTTTATGGGAAATCTTGTACTTTTCCTTCAATACTGCTGTGAATCTTAAAAAGCTTTAATTTTAAAAAAGGCTTCAGGTCATTGTTCTATAGTTTCCAGCACAGATAGCTTGTACATATTTAACGGGATAAAAGTCAGAGTTAACCTCCAAAGACCAGTCTCAAGCAATGCACATTTGGAAATTAGGTATAACTCTTGGCCATATTTCATCTAGTCAGAATGTGTATCTGTTCATTGAGGACTACTGTAGCATTCCACCAATGGAATACCATATTTCTTGTCACCTGATTTCCCTCACTGATTTAATTGCCATTAACTTCCCCCCAGTGTTGAACAATTGTCTCCACACCACAGTAAAAGCTATTATACCCCGTGGTTCCACCCTCAGGTATATTAAAATATTGTCCAAGATAATGACCTTATTAGGAGACATGTGGAAGGCTATCCTTTCAGATATTTCATTTTGTAAAGGCTCATCTCTCACAGAGTTTGTCTAGAGACCAACCATTCAATTCAGTGAAGGAAAACACTTGATTTCTTCATGAAATTTTACTTTTGTGTTGTATACACATATAAAATGTATATTAATCACCTAGACTGCTAATTATTTTTAATGAATTTTTCAGCAACAGTAATACAGCTTACTGTAGAACAGTCTATTTTTCTAATTTTTGAATTTAATAGTTGTATTCCAGTGGAAACCTATGTTATCAAAATTTGTGTTATAAAAATAATAGTTCAACTGGAAAAACAAAATTGGGAAGGTTAAGGACTTGAGCTCCAGACTCTCAAATAAGTTATTTTTCCTGTTATAATGTTTTGTTCTAATAGTAATAATCATATAACTATATAAACTAAACATACTAGGATAAACCCAGCCATCCAACTTTTTGCCTTATTCTATGCTACCAGAACAATGGTTAGCAGAGCAGTTCTTGCACATTCTTATCATTTCATTATCCTGTCACCCATTATTATGATAAACAAGTTTACTTAAACATAAAGAAGGCATCTATCTTTGTGGTCTTCCAGATGTGTTTTCCCTAAAACCACTTTGTTAATTCCTGATCCATCATTACTCCATTCAATCCATCAAATATTTAAGTACCAACTCTTCCCAGACTTTAAAATACCCAACAAATGGGCGGGGGGGGGGGTGCAGGGCATGGGGTGGCTCAGTAGGTTAAGCTTCTGATTCTTGATTTCTGCTCAGGTAATGATCTCATGGTTCATGAGTTTGAGCCCCACGTCAGGCTCTGTGCTGGCAGCATGGAGCCTGCTTGGGATTATCTCCCTTTCTTCCTGCCCTCCCCACTCACTCACTGTCTCTCAAAATAAATAAATAAACATTAAAAAAAAACAGATAACAAATGGATAAACAAGATGCAGTATATACATATACAATGGAATATTATTCAGCAATCAAAAAGAATGAAATTTTGCCATTTGCAACAACATGGATGGAACTAGATGGTATTAATGTTAAGTGAAAAAAGTCAAAGAAAGACAAGTATCATATGATTTCACTTATATGTGGAATTTGAGAAACTCAACAGATGAACATAGGGGAAGGGAAGGAAAAATAAGATAAAAACAGAGAGGGAAGCAAACCATAAGAGACTCTTAAATACAGAGAACAAACTGAGGGTTGCTGGAGGGGTTTGGGGTATGGGTATGGGCTAAATGGGTGATGGGCATTAAGGAGGCACATGTTGGGATGAGCACTGGGTGTTCTATGTAAGTGATGAATCACTAAATGGTACTCCTGAATTCATTATTACACTATGTTAACTAACTTGGATTTAAATAAAATTTAAAAATTAAAAAAATAATCGACAATGAATTCAATGTTGAACAAAACAACATTGTTTCTCCACTAGTTGAATTTTCATGAATGAACATAAACAGAATTTTCATTAACTTGCCCTATTAAAAACAACTTGAATGATGATAATTGGACTTATTATCAAAATGTCCATACTGATATTAGAAAGAAAAGTACAAAAAAAGCCTCTTATTTTTCATTTACTTAAAAATCTTTTTTTATGTTTATTTATTTTTGAGAAAGAGAGACAGAGTGAGAGCAGGAGAGGGGCAGAGAGAGAGGGAGACACAGAATCTGAAGCAGGATCCAGACTCTGAGCTGGCAGCACAGAGCCCGACATGGAGCTTGAACTGACAAACCATGAGATCATGACCTGAACAAAAGTCAGACGCTTATCCAACTGAGCCACCTAGGCTCCCCAAAATAAAGTCTCTTATAATCTCCTACCCTTGGAGTTAGCCACCATTATAATTTTTGTGTATTTGCTTACAGACTTTCATTTATGATTTTACATAATCATAAATGTTTTCTTTAAACAAAAGTGTGACCATATTATATATATAGTCTCTATACAGTTGTGTTCACTGAATGAGAATATTCTTATGTTATTAAATATTTGTTGAGAACATATTTGTATTATTTTTTTAACATGTTTTAATCTCACAAATCATGAGATCATGACCTGAGCTGAAATCAAGAGTCGGACTCTTAACCTAAAGGCCCAGGAGTCCCTTTATTATTTTTTTAATATGCTAGCTAGTTGCTCCAAATGCTTCCTATTATAAATAAAGCTGTGGTTCTTATATGAACCTTTGACCACACCACAGAAAAGTTTCTTAAGAAGTTTTAGAAGTTATATTCTCAGATCAAAGTGTATGAACAATTTTAAGGCTGTGGATATTCATTTCCAAATTGGATTTGTTTTTAGAAATGTACCAATGGGTGCACTGGTACCAGAAATAGTATATGAAAACCTATCTAAAAGCACCCATTCCATTATTTCTTAACCTGACCAATTTTAGAGTAATTTTCTAACTGGTAGTGAAAATTTAATTTTTAAAATTATCACTATTTAAATTCTTCATCATATTAAGACTCAATGAGGAATATTAAGGGATAATCAGAGAGATTTTTGTGGGCTATAAATTATTTTAATTCTACTTACAAATCATTCAATTAAAAGAAGAAGTTCCTAAAATATAGCATATATATGTTAAACTTCTAGATATTTTACAGATAACTGAGTTCAACATATCCAATTAGCCCAATACCCCCCTTCCCATATACTTATGAGAACATATCCAATTATCTTGAAAAAAGCAATTAAAATTACTATTAATAATCTTAATACTAGGACATGTTATAATTCATTTGATAATTACATTTCCCACAAAGATACTGTCAACATAAACTGTGAAACTACAGATCCATCCTGTTTACAAGTATCAGAGACAATATGCTCACTATTCTGTTGTACTTAAATGTTGTATTGCAGCTTTTCTTAACAGGTAATATGTGACATGAAACATGTCTGATTTTATGCTTCATAACTTCCATTCTGATGTTTAACATTAAGAAATTATATTTATGTATCACACATGTCAGAAAATAATTTAAATAAACTAAGAAAACTAAGGCCTCTCATTTCACATGCAAAATATAAATCTTTTATTCATAGGTATCAAAGAACCATCTGCAATCAGAAATGCAAACTATTTATATTTTCTGATTTAGGTAGCTAACATTAAATATTTTATCTAAGTGTTCTTGTTTAATATTTTCAGAAATGTGTTACGGATCAAAATACTGTCATAAAAATAAGAAAAATCAAGAGGCCACCTTTTAAGATTGATTCATAAGTTTTAAAAATTCTTATTTCTATTTTCATTCTGATTTTTGTAACAAGGAAAAAAATGTAATTATTTTGAATATAAAAACATACACCAGAAAAGGGACCATTTAAACTAGGTTGAAGTTTACATTATTTATTGCTATTTTTCCTCAAAAATATGCATTAGAATAAATATTTTTCTAAGCTTCAAAATAAATACAGTACCTGGTTCTAGCATATTTATTTTTTTGAAAAGGTGTTCTGAATCTCAGACAACATAAATACTAGGCAGTGTGGTGGTTGCCATAGTAACAAATAAATAGGTGCATAAAAATACATTCTATTTTTCAAATGTATACATTTTTTTCACAAATATGCATATTTTATAGGTAAAAGGTTATTCAACCCTTGCTTTTCCTTCCTTTTTAGAGAGAGAGAAACATCTAATGCTTTAGAAATAAAAGGTTCTCATGTAGCAATAAAGCAGGCTCAAAAAAGTTTCAAAACACTATATGGGAAATCGTAAGGTTTTCATGTCAATTTTCCTAAATGAAGACAGGAAAAAAAACTCCTTTGATTTTATATTACATTAATGGTTAGTTCTTTAGGTAAGGATAAAATTGCACAAACTTCTTTTCCTCATAAGCATGAAATTCCCTTTTATTTTGCATAAGTTTATTATTCACATGCATTAAATGTAGCACTTGACCATGACCATGAAAAGCTGGAAGCTCTGTTGATCACAAAGAAAGCTCAAGAAGTTTAATACTAACCCATGAACTACTACTTGAATCAATAATCTGAAAATATTTATGCCAATGTTCTAAATTGGAGTTCAAAGAGTTCCTTCCTTTCTCCTCTCCCTTCGTTAAAATATAATCTTCCTGTTTACAGGTACCCTAGAAGTCACAGAAAGTACATTGAAAAAGTGTTCTGAGTTTTATACTTACAGCTTAAGAGGAATTACCATACATTTTATAGGGCTGGAGAGGGGCAGTGTTATAAGCTATGCCATGAAGTTTGAAATCTTACTGAAAGGTAGTGGGGTAAACCAACCAAAACAGAACAGGAATATTGCTCAACTATTACTGGGCAAGAAATCCTTCAAATCCAATCACATTAATTTGGACTTCCAATTTGTTTCAATAACAACTATCATGTAACATTCTCCTAGAGTGAGAATTCAAAAATTTTAAAAGATCACCATCTAGGCAGAGAGTCAAATAAGAGGTGACAAAGCAGTACTCTCTAGCTCACCTTGTGCTAACTCCTTGCTGGAGAAGCCATGCACCCTAACGGCTAAGGACTGACTGAACTAGCAAAGAGGAGCATCCTTCTCAAGCATACACATGATCCTATTTACTCTTATTGAAGAGAAATCAACTTTTTTTTCCTAGGGGAGATAGTAAATTTAAACTTTAAGAAGTAAAAAAAAAAATGAATTAAGATATTAATCAGATATTTATTGGAATAGAATAGGTTATACCGATGATGTGACTCCTGCAAAAGGTACAGCAACAACAACAAAACCATCATCTTGTCATTCTTCTTCCCCCCCCCGCCCCCCCCGCCCCAAGCTTTTAAACTATGTCCCTCTGCTTTTACCATCTTAAAGTGATGGAAAAATATCCCTGGAGACTGGAAAAGGGAAACATATCATTCTTTAAAATAAGGGGAGAATGATTTTGGTAATTAGCTTAGTTTTACCTGGGAACATGTAATAACAAATTAAACAATCAATTAGTAACACCTAGAAGGGCATGAAATACTGGGAAACAACCAACAGAGTATCTCAAAAGCCAAATATGCCAAACGAACTTAATATCTTTGTTTCTGATAGAATGACAGGTCATATTATCAAGTAAGAAGTGAGTATTACAGTCTATTTCAGTGTTGTAAGCCTTTTTATTTATTCTCCAATCCAGAATAAGCAAAAATGGTTAAGAAAAAAAGAATGTAAAAACTGGCTTCATTGCAAAACCAGTGGCTACTGACACATTTCCTCTCTCTTGAGGATCTATTTCAGAGCTGTTTTTATTGATGACTAGTCAGGAATCTTGACCTACTTTATGTTTAGCTTCATCACATTAGGTCTCTGAGATGTCTCAAAATTTTAAAGTTTATTTCCTTAGTTTTCTTCCAACTTGTTGACTCCTCTTTTCCCTAAGGATCTTAAATGGCTTGTTGCTTCAACTAAGTGATGCTGCACTGGGATAAGACATAAATCCATTTTAGGTAGAAATTTTCAGAAAGAAAGAGGGAGTGCTTTGTGAATTAAATTAAAAGGATTGTCTGAGACTAGAGAAACTCATAAGTAATGGAATGGTATTTAGGTTTCTTTTTTTATATTTTATTTATTTTTGAGAGAGAGAGAGAGAGAGAGAGAGAGAGCAAGGGAGGGACAGAGAGAGAGGGAAACATAGAATCCAAAGACAGGCTCCAGGCTCAGAGCTGTCAGCACAGCTGACAATGTGGGGCTCAAACCCACGAACTGTGAGATCATGACCTAAGCCGAAGTCGCATACTCAACTGACTGAGCCACCCAGGCGCCCCATGGAATAGTATTTAAATAGAAGTGCAGGGGTGCCTGGGTGGCTCAGTCAGTTAAGCATCCAACTTCTGCTCAGGCCACATGGGGCTTTGTGCTGACAGCTCAGAGCTTGTGGGCTGCTTCAGATTCTGTGTCTCCCTCTCTCTCTCGGGCCCTCTCCTGCTCGAGCTCTGTCTCTCTCCCTCTCTCTCTCTCTTAAAACAAAATTAACTAGAAGTGCTCATAAAAACACTCAAAGCTTAAGTAGTGAAGAATAGCTGTTATTTAGTTAGAAAAGGGAGACCTGTAAAGAAGATCAAGGGTGTGGAGTCAAGAAATGAACACATTTTTCAAGAAGAGACGTCTCTGTGGCATATGACCACCAAGCTAAGCACACAGAGGGTCAGACACATAAATACGGTGGAAAGAGGCGACAGTTGAAAAAGGAAATAAAAAATTTGGTCTGTATTACAGAATCAGACAAGAGCCAACTGCTATGTTGAACAGAGCTGCCTATTGGACCAGGACAATTGCAGTTCCTCATTATGTAATTAACAGCCCTGTTTTCCCAACTTTTGTTACTATTTAAACATATCTTAGGAAGAAGAAACTTTGGTCCCTGAATTGTTTCATCTTAACTATTTTTCTAAGTCTAAATACCATGTAAGCAATCATCAGAGATTCTCTCAAGCTAGAGAGGAGAGTGTCCTTTGGACATTATCTGTGCAGGATAAGCAAGAAGGAAACTGGGGGAAACCCCAACCTTTCTCCCTTCCACTCTCCCAAGAAAAAGCAGTCAAATTCTTCTCTTCTATTCTCATCTTACAACATTCTAGAATGTTTCTACATTATGAGAAAGTTTTGCCAAATAAAACTGACTTTATAACTAAAAATACTAAGAGCAGGGGGAATATTTATATTTACCAAGCCAAGACTACAATCAATAATTTATTTATTTTAATAACTGAAGAAAAAATAAAGAAAATAGTCCTGTAGGTCAGGACACATGAAGGCAGTGAACTGGAATAAAAGGATCTCTGGAACTAAGCCAAGAAATTCTGGAGTTCTTCTTTTTTTTTTTTTTTTTTTGGTTTTTTTGTTTTTTTGTTTTTTTTTAAAGTAGGCTTCATGCCCAGGAAGGAGCCCAATGAGAGGCTTGAACTCACAACGCTGAGATCAAGCCCCTGAGCCAAGATCGAGAATCAGATACTTAATGGACTGAGACACCAGGCGTTCCCATCCTTTTTAATTTTTATTTATTTATTTATTTATTTATCTATCTATCTATTTATTTATTTATAGAAATTCTGGAGTTCTTATCTTAGGTTTGGGCCAGACCTGGGGTAAATTCTTATATATATATATATATATATATATATAAATTAATTCACTTGGGTCAAATGAACCCAAATGTATTTCTAATCATTTCAAATGCTGTAAGCTTGTGAATTCTCCCTGTATTAAAGATTATTATCTAGTTTCTGGACCAATCTTTGCTCTAAAAGTCCAAGGCTGGGAACCAAGTAACAACAGTACTTAAGTCCTGATGACAGGTTTAGCCTCATCTCGCTGAAGCAAGACACTAGGGAAACAGCATATACCATGCACTGGGACTGAAGGACTTGTTACAGAGGACCTAGAAAAATCTTCTTTTACATCTGGTTATATTTTCTTATCTTACTTCTTTCACAGTATTATCTGACTTTAAACTAAGAGTAACATAAGATCTATATCTAAGTATATCTTGAATATATTTAGAATATATATATTGATATATCTGAATATTGTATATATGTATATCAACAAAATTCACTATCTCATTTTTTTAAAGACTGTATTTTTAAGTAATCTCCTAGCATGGACCTCAAACTCACAACCCCAAGATTAAGAGTCACATTCTCCACTGACTGAGCCAGTCAGGCACCCCTACTATCTCATTTTCAAATTAGATGTTTTAAATGCTTAATTTAAATAATACATGTACATTGACTATGAAATAATTTTTCCTTTTCTTATACAAAAATAAGAAAAGTGATTTAAGTTACCCCAAATATAAATAAAAACAAAAATTAAGTTAATATTCATAGAGATTAACACTGCAGATCAGGATTTATACTACAAACAAAGACAAAAATCATAGTCTTTCAAATTAATATATCTGACTGTCTTTCCCTAATGCTCCTGCTTCACCTGCAGCACATCAGACAAGGTAATAATTTATGATAATCATATGAAAATATACAATTAATATTCATCACCTCTCATTCCTCATCACTTTAGATGATCAGTAATGCAGAGTGAAAATGCTGTCAGATTTCTAATTGCTTTGTAATGGGCTTGAAACAGGGAAATCATTAAAGGCAAACAATCTGTCATTTGTCTGTTACTTTATCTATCACACAAAAAAACTCATTAAAGAAATTGCTAATGAACTACAAAAGACTATACTCATGGTGCTTCTACAGTAGATTAACAAGTAATACTATGAATTGCTTAAAATATTTTAAAATATGATATTTTGTGGAAATTCATCAGAAAACATTCATCTATTTTCATCAGAAAACATCTACAGTATATTTTTTAAGCCATGTGGCTTCATTATTTTGGCATCTAATCCATCATTACAGAAGAAGTCCCTTTAGCATATAAGATTTGTTTTTCATCATTCTCTAAATAATTAAGCTGAAAGGTTGCAAGAAGAAGCTGAAATGCTAAATGTGTTTATTACCAGTAAACTGACACACATAAAAAAATGTACTATATTAACCCTGATGCTAAGTAAAGAATATATTTTAAAATTTGAATTTTACCCTCATACCTCTACAGATTTTGAACTGTTGAATTTGCAATGTGTCATTCATCTTAATACTATCATTATACAAAAATTGTATTCTACTATTAAAATGAACCATAACATTATTCTTTTTTTAAAATCATATGTTTAAGTAATCTCTAAACCCAGTGTGTGGGGCTTGAACTCACAACCCTAAGATCAAAAGTCATGTGCTCTCCAGACTGAGTCAGCCAGGTGCCCCAACCAGAGCATTATTAAACTCTGCATAACATTAATTAATTTGAAATCTTAAAGATATTAACCAATACTGAAATGTTCCATAACATTCCATCAAATAATTTGGGAGGGGAAACAAATCATTAAAAGACCACACCAAATTTTGTATGTCTTTATCAATGCTGCCTTTATATATGAGATTAGTATCAAAAAATCTCTAATAATGACACTAACCTAGTTTTAAAAACAAAGAGGTATATAAAACAACCTAGTAATGTTTTGTTGGCTATACAGTCCAGTTGCATTTTATTTTTGAAAAAAATATGAAAGTAATCCTGTTTTTCATTATGCTAATGATGAATGAAATCATGAATATATTTCCTATAGCAAAACATAAGAATATTTGTAATAAAGTCAAACTTTTTGAAAATATGTAGATCTATTCATATCTATTGGAATATATACAGATTTAAAAACCTCCATGCAATGGCATGTTAAGCCAGGTGCCATGGTTGAATATAGGAGTTAATTCCAAGCTAACTTCAAAAGGTTCCATAACACTCTGGAAACATCTTCATTATACTCTCTAATTGACTTAAACAGACTTCATATCAACTGTTTAACACATTTTAACCCACAAATTAACACCCTTTGATCACTTAGATTAACCTTTCTTCTGTGAGTCAATTACATGACAAAAATAAAATAAACTTTAAAAAATCAGTTTTAGAAAACTAAACTGGGGAAGGAAGAATGAATTTTAAAAAGGATATAAATGCACATTACCACTTGGTTGGAAGAGATCATCACAAGGTTTCAAATTTCAAGGTAATAGGAAAGTTCACAGATAAGCCAGAGTGGTCCTAAGAACAAAGAGAAAGGCATAAAGAAGTGAGTGAGGGTAATAAGTTGGTATTTATTATGATTATTAAAGAGAAACAGAAGATGGATTACAGACGATATCTTTAATAGGTTCATGGAAAGATTAAAACATCAGATGTGAAGAGGTAGCAAGACACGAACAAAAATTCCAGGTAAGATAAAGACCTCTAAAAGGGCTCAAACAAGGGTGAAAGAACACTGACACAAATGAAGTTAAACAAACAAGAAAAACACAGCAACAGGTGTGGTGCCAGCAAAAGTATTTACCTCTTTGTCTCTCCAGGTTAGTGGATTGCCTTGCTCCACCTCAATGAATGTTCACTGATGATTACTGCTGAAAAGACAAAAGAGAGAATAAATCAAGTGAAGACAACCAGTGATGGGAAAAAATGCAAAAATGAAAAACCATTTCTGAAAGATGAGGTACAATTGTTCAATAGGGCTGATTCTCAATACTGTCTAAAGCATTATGATAACATGCCAAAAAAAGAAAAAAAGTTTCTATAATTCTAACCATTCGTCTCTCCCTCCATCTAAACTTAATACTTAAATATTTGAAACTTACTACTTCCATGCATCTTCCTGGATTAGCCTCATTTTGAGTCAAGGATTTCAATCATTCATTTCAATCATTCAATAATCTGCCTTATTCTATTCACATTAACTATAAGTTAGTAACTGTCACAGCACCCGTATTTCCTCTGGCATAATACTTCTTCAGTTATTTCAGTTGCTTCTTTAATTGTCTGTTTACCCAGATAAACTCTAAGCTTTTATAAGGGCTACAGCCAACTGTCTTGTGTCTCTTGTAACAAAGTGTGGGACACATAGTAGATACTCGATAAGTGGTTTGTTGATTGAATGAATAAGTGAATGAAGGCTCTATATGTACTACGTGTATGTGTATATGTGTGTGTTTATCTCATCACTAGCTAGTTCTTGATGGTTTTCTATCTTCCCAATAGATTTTAAGTTGTTGTAGGGACAATCATCTAATTTCAGAACATAACCATAATAGTTTGTGGTACTTAAAAATAAATACAGCTTAGTTCACTGATATTAAAATCCTAAAAACTCAGAGATAAATAAGACCAAGAAAATTAAAGAAGAGTTGGTGATGAAACCAGTAGAAAGAGCCAAGTAAATATAATCCTAGGATAAAAATAGCAGAAATACATTGTATATAGTGCAAATATTATTCATCAATAAGAAGCACAATTTACTAACAGGATCTCAAAGTGAGAATTTATTAATGTGTGGTAGACATTAGTTAATGGGCAGATAAGTATTAAAGTGATGAATTGAATAAGAACGTGGTTTTTGACCACCACTACAACCAAGGGTCTTAAACCCTTGCTATATCTATACAACTATACTTACATCTACATCTATATCTACATTTAATTCTAGATATAGTACTTGATCAATCATCTTGAAGTTAAATATTTAACATATGCCTACGTCGCTTGTGTTAGATGCTGATGACACAGGAATTAAGAGGTTTTTGCCCTCTTTTGCCCTTTTTGCTTTTAATTTATCTACAAACTATAGTTCAACAAACATTTTGGTTTGGCATCATTTTTCCAACTCAATAGTTTGCAGCTTTCATTTGCTCTGTTTGAAAATTCCTAAAATACAGCTATGAATTCTTAATGTTCTAATATCCAAAACTGAGTAACAAATATTTCACTATTAATAATAATAACAACAAAAGCTAACCTTTCCTGTGTACTTACTACTCTTAGGCACTATTTTCTCACTGAATCCTCACAACAGACATAGAGGGAGATACTATTATTAATCCTATTTTACAGAGAAAGAAACCAAGGCATAGAGATTAATTAACTTAAAATGTTCACATAACCAGTAAGAGACAGAGCCTGGGTTCCAACCTATGCAGTCTGACACCAGACTTCATGCTCTTAACCATTGTGCTAACATAGTTTATATTTCTGCTATGTTAGTTTTACATAAAATGGATAAATTACTGGGATGCCTGGCTGGCTTAGTCGGTAGAACATGTGACTCTAGATCTCAGGGTCATGAGTTAGAGTCCCATGTTGGGTGTGGAGCCTATTTAAAAAAATTGGATAAATTACCTTCTTAAAATAAGATAGTGAGAAACAAAACTATTATAAATACACATCAACTTCATACATGTGGCAAGATAGTTGGTGCTTAGTTTCTTTAAGAGGTGTCCCTGCCTTACAGACCTTACGGAATTAGGGAATCAGAACACACATCCAAACGTATAATAGTACCCTGTGAGATAGGATGAGTGCAAATGAGGAGTACACACAGGACTTGCTATGAAAGTTGAGAGGAGGAACTAATTTCTAAGGACTGGACCATCATAAAAGGCTTGATGGAAGAGATGGGTCTTAAAGGAGGGATAAAATTGATGGGTGGAAACAAAGAGGAAAGATGGTATAAGCAAGGAGAACCACCTGAACGAAATTATGGATGAAGTACCAAGAAAAGATCCCATTGTTTAAACATTTCATGTAGGAGGTTAATAGGTGATGAGGCTAGAAAACTATGGATCATATTGGGGTGGTAAGTAAATACCAGGTTAAGGAGTTAGGACTTTATCTTCCATTTTATTTATTTACTTATTTTTTAAAGTAAGCTTTACACCCAACGTGGAGCTTAAACTCAACGACCCTGAGATCAAGAGTCACATGCTCTATTGATTGAGCCAGTCAGGCACCCCAAGACTTTATTCTCTAGACCTGGCTTGTTCAAAACAGCAGTCACTAGTTATATGTAGCTATTTAGCACCTGAGATGTGGCAAGTCCAAACTGAGAATAAGCAATACAGGTAAGATACACAGCAGCTTTTGAAAACTTAGCATGAAAAAGCAATGTAAAATACCATTAATAATACATTGATTACATTTTGAAATGATCATACTCCAAATATATTAGGTTAAATAAAATATATTATTAAAAATCATTTCACCTCGTTTTATTTTCCTAATGGGGCTACTGGGAAGTTTAAAATTATATATGTGGCTTGCATCTGTGGCTTACATCATATTTCTATTGGGCAATAATGCTCTAGAAAAATAAAAATAAAGAAAAATGATAAGGGATTCATGCAAAAAGTGTTTTAAAAGCTTATTCTGTAATAATAAATTCAGACTGTAAGACAACTGATCTGGCTTTCAACAAGCCAATGGCAGGAAAAGAAAAAATACCTAGATAGCAATGAAGTGGGACTGCTATAGCTAAGATACTTAAGAGACAGAACATTGAAAACAATGTATAGATTTTGTTTGGATCATGATTCAAACAAACTAACCATAAAAAGTCATTTCTGAGACAACTAAGGAAATGTAAATAGAGACTAGATATTGGATGCCATCAATGAGTTATTGATCATTTCAGTGGAATGACTTTATGGAGATGAAAGAAAAACTTGCAAACTAAAGTATGCTTTAGTGATGTGAGCTAGAGTATTCGAGATGAAATGACAGAAGACTTGGGAATTGCTAGGAGAAAATGCTTATTTCTTACTATCTAAAACCTATCTACCTACATGCATACATACACACACAGAGCACACACACACACACAAATATAAAAGAGTAACTTGAGAAAATGGCGGTACCATGATCAGACTTTTCAGAATTTGGCTTAAAAAAAGGGAATAAAAGAGACAACACAATACCCTAGGGGATCATAAATCAAAGTTACGTGCTCTTGCTGTAAAAATTGGAGGATCTGAGCATAACTATCTATATGAGGAAGCACTAAGCAGTGGAAAGGGGGGTGTTTGGGGGCTAAAATTTCAACAGGGTGTCAAGAAAGGTATTCAGAACAACACAGTTCATTCATATAAGGTATTTCCTTAGAGCCACACACAAGGTATGTTGGAACCAGGACTAACATCAAATTCTCTAACTTAGCATAATGTTCTGTCTCTAATTTTAAACATGACAAAATCCTATGGAGAACCCAGTCTATACTTTTCACCCTGGATTTTCTCACTTTCTTGTGTCATTCAATTATTCTTTATACCATCATTAAATAATTTGGCCATATTAAAATATTTTACTTAATGTTCTTAGGTTTATCTTGATTGCTTCTTCAACTGAGACTTGGCAGAAGAAAGACAAAAAAGAAGAAGAAAAGCAAATTTAAGCAGTAACAACAACAGAACCAACTTAACATCTCCAAGTGAAATTTAAATCATGTCGACAAAACACAACATGCAGTTTCACCTCTGGGTACAATGCAAGAAGAGAGGTCAGTGTAAGGTGAACAGTATAGAGATAATAAATGGGAAGAACAGAAGGCAAAGCAGAATGAAGAAGGGAAAACTAACCAAAAAAACCTAACAGTAGCCTTTTGGAGTGCCCAACAACTGCCTCAAAGTGGAGTGGTTCATTCTGCTTTTTCTGTAACCTTGAAAGATAGCCTGGCTTCCCTGGTAATATGCTGACTTCCTGAGTGTC
Source organism: Panthera uncia (assembly GCF_023721935.1). NCBI lineage: Eukaryota > Metazoa > Chordata > Mammalia > Carnivora > Felidae > Panthera > Panthera uncia. The sequence continues at coordinate 27,957,845 of NC_064808.1, read as the reverse complement.
CTGTTCTGCTGCTATACAATTAGCTATTTTGCCTTGATGCTTGGTTTGTTTCCTCATCTACAAAATGGGATTTTAACACCTGCCTTATTAGCCTCACTGGGTTGAAGTGAAAGTGAAGCGAGATAGTAAATGTGAACGGATTTTTAAAAGTTACCAGTTGCCAAGATCTACAAGAAATAATTGGGTTGAAAATCTTTTCCAGGGTGGGGGCCTGGGTGGCTGAGTTAATTGAGCGTTGGACTCTTGATTTTGGCTTAGGGTCCTGGGATCCATTCCCCCACCCCGACCCCTCCACTGGCTGGGACTGACCACCATGGGGTCTGCTTGAGATTCTCTCCCTCTGTCTGTCTCTCTCTCTCTCTCTGTCCTTCTCCCCCATCTCCGTCGCGCGCTCTCTCAAATTAAAAAAAAAAAAAAAAAAAAAAAAAAAACAAAACCTTTTCCAGAAAAAAAAACTATTCAAACTGAAAAGAAAAACTTCAATCGTCATAGGTTTTCTCTTAATTTTAGAATAAGAACATTCTTTTTTTTTTTTTTTTTTAGAATAAGAACATTCTAAGGCAAGTGTAGCGACAAGGGAGGAATTAGATCTCATCTTTCACATCCCCCTACTCCACCATTCCTCACCCCCCCCCCCCCCCCCCCCCCCCCCCCCCCCCCCACTCGCCACCTGCCGAAGAACCATCACCAACCACAAAAGGATTGGGAGCAGCGCTGGGCAGGGTAAGCGGAGGGAGCTTTGGGGAGGGCGGAGGAAGCCCGGGTGTGAAGTACTCTTGGGGGAGAGGAGAAACGCTACAGTCGCAGACCTGGGACAAAAGGGAGTTAGAAAGAAGCGAAAGACACCTCTTTTCACAGCCCGACACTTACGGCTGGTAAACTCCTTGGAAGCAGAGACTGGTTACCATAGCGACCGCGTCCAGGAGGGCGGAGCGCCTCTTGCTTGGTGTCTCGGCCATAAGAGCTCGACTAGAAACGTAGTCACGTCAGAGCAATGACTTCCGGCGGAAGGAGAAGCCGGTTCCGGGTTTTGGCAGGCTGCAGGCAAGGAGTGGGTACGAAGTACTGTAAGAAGTTTGGTAAGTTTGATACTGAGTAAAGGCAGCGGAGGGTATCCGCCTAAGGCTGGGTGGTACAGCCGCAGTGAGTACAGTGGATTCCCAAGTCTCAGTTTTGAGGAGCTCCCCACCCCCATCTCTTGAAGTTACCGGCTGTGGGAAGAGGTTGCCTGATTTCTGGGGCTCCCGGCGAAGTCTGTTCTGTAGTCTAGAGGGCTGGGGTATCCTCCTGTGAGCACTTTCAGTTCTTTGTGAGCGCCAGAAACCGAGGGACTCTTGCTGTCTACCTGCCGCCCATGCTGACCGGCCCTTTCCCATATTACTCTATTGAGGTAATGTGGAAGAAACGTGAACACTAAGAAATGGAAACGCTAAGAGGGAATGCTCCCAAATTCATTTTAATTCTTTGCTGTTTTGTTTTGCTTTCAACATTTTTTAAATTTGCCAACATTTATTAAATTTCTCTAGTGTGTTCACTGAGGACTTCTTGTGTGCCGCCTTTACCATGAGACTAGCACATATACCTTCTTAGAGGTCATCACCGCTCGGGTTCATTTTCGGATTCTTTTTTCTTAATGCTATTATATATTCATTGATTTAAGATATAAGTGTATATCATGAAACCTGTAACACATGTTCCATCCTTGTCTGTATACTTACACGTGAGATTCTTGGGGCGTTTTGAATGAAAATGAAAATATATGCTTCATGAGGATTGTATTGTAATCATGATTTACTCAACTAAATATTAAAGAACTTAGAAACGTACTTGCGTATTTCTTCGATCCTGCAAACTAATGAATCGTCATCAATATTTTTATTAAGCCTATCCGAGAAGGCCCACTTCTTGTTCAGTGGATGATGGCATTTGAGCAGATACCAAAGAAGGATTGGTACAGCATTCTGGGGGCAGACCCATCTGCAAGTATGTCAGACCTAAAACAAAAGTATCAAAAACTCATATTACTGGTAAGTCTTTGCTTGCAGATTTAAATCATGGGGGTGGGGGGAAACAGTTTTGTCTTAAGTGATGGGAAATTTAGGTTTCCCTAAAATGAATATATGATATCAAAGCAGGAGAAGTAAGGTATTAATTTGATTAGTTGAAAGTGTCAGTAATATTGTAAAAAAAAAAAAAAAAATTTTTTTTTTTTTTTTTTTTTTTTTATTTGAAATGGGAAAACATGGTTTGGAGCAAGAAATCTGAGTCATGCAGGTTGATTTGGAATGCTGATTCTACCACTAACTGTGGGAACTTGGGACAAGTTACTTTCCCCCTGTATGTGCCTCAGAGAGGATTAAATGAAATAGTCCATGTAAAGTGCTTAGAATAAGCAATGTTAGCATCCAGTAGCCACTAGCTACATGCGTCTATTGAGCATTTGAAATGTGGCTAGTCCAAAATGACATTTACTATAAATGTATAATACACAGCGGATTTTGAAGACTTACTACAAAAAGAGAATATAGGCTCAGTCAGTTAAGCGGCCTACTTCGGCTCAGGTCATGATCTCGTGGTCCGTGAGTTCGAGCCCCGCGTCGGTCTCTGTGCTGACACCTCAGAGCCTGGAGCCTGTTTCAGATTCTGTGTCTCCCTCTCTCTGACCCTCCCGCATTCATGCTTTGTCTCTCTCTGTCTCAAAAATAAATAAACGTTAAATAAAAAAAAAAAAAAAAAAAAAAAAAAGAGAATATAAAATAATCTAAACTTTATGTTGATTACATATTGAGGTGATAAAAATTTGGGTATATTGGCTATTTTGCATATTTTGTACATAATGTATGCATATATTTGCATATAGTATAATAAAATATAAAATTAATTTAATCTGATTTTTGCTTTGATATTGCATATGTGGCTTGCATTTATAGTTTGTATTGTGTTTTTATTGAATAGTGCCCATTTATACACTGTTTTTCACACAACTCAATTCTTTTGTGAAATGAGTTGTATTTGTAAGTATATAGTATCTTTCTTAACTGTTATTTTAATTTTTTTCAAGCTATATTGTGAAGTTTCTTAAGCCAATGTCAGTAACTCTATGATGGTCTCCAGTTAACTTAGTTTACAAAAGGGATAGAGCGTCATTACTTATGTAGCATTAGTTGTTCCTATAGTTTTTGTCAAATAGATCTGAGATTTTGCCAAAACTGTTTGTGTTTATTGTGAGAGACAGTAGCCATTTTACTGTCAGGAATGTATTACTATCCCTTCTTTAGGTAGTAAGCTGACTAAATGATACTAAGATTTCTTTTGTCTCAGAATTTTCAAGATTTCTTTCATTAAAGTCAAGTAGACTTGATTGAAAAATTTTTCCTCATACTGAATCATCCTTTTCCCTCATTTCAGTGAGGGTCGAGGCTGGAAAAGTAGACTGGGTCTAGATCATGCAGGCCTTTTAGTCCATGTTGACCTTTAATATGGCAATGAGAAGCCGTTTGCTCTTCATATATTAGCACTTGTCAAACACCAAAATGAGTGAGTCATTTTGCATACCCTCTCTTATCCTATTAGAGAGTTCCAGTTGCTCTAGATCTTCACCAACATTTGATGCTATTTGTCTCTTTCATTTCATCGATTGAGGGTTTCTCAATTTTGCTGCCATTGACATTTAGGGCAGGATAATTCTTTGTTATGTGGGGCTGCCCTGTGCAGTGTAGGATGATGAGTAGCATTCTAGATGCCAGTAACAACTAAAAATGTCTCCTGGGGGTCAAAATGGCCAACCTCCCCATTCCATTGAGAACCACCACCCAATTCTGTGTTTATAGTGATCTCTCATTGTGGTTTTGTTTTGTATTTCTCTGATGACTAATGATTGTAAGCATTTTTAAATGTTATTATTAGCCATTTGTATAATTATCTTTTCTGAGTGTCTTTTTTAAAAATCAAGTGTATTCTTGGAGCGCCAGGGTGGCTCAGTTGGTTAAGCGTCTGACTTCAGTTCAGGTCATGATCTCATGGTTTGGAGGGTTTTCTCTCAGTTCTCTAGTCCTGTCCTCCAACTTTAGTAGGCCACTTGTACCAGTGCCTCATAGATGAATGACTCTTGGCTGTCCTGTCCTATCTCTGTTCTTTCTTGTGAATACTTGGTAAAGGCCTATGGAATAGAATTGGTGGGCAGGTACAGTCTCTGTACATTTGGGGCCCATCCATAGATGATGCCAGTCTGGAGTTGGCCCTTAAAAATGATTAAAAGTTTGTTTTCTTTTCTTTGCTTTTTTTTTTTTTTAAAGTTTATTGATTTATTTATTTATTTATTTTTTGAGAGAGACAGCATGAATTGGGGAGGGGGAGAGAGAGAGGGAGAGAGAAATCCCAAGCAGGCTCCATGCTGTCAGCCCAGTGTGGAGCTCGAATTCATGAACCATGAGATCATGACCTGAGCTGAAACCAAGAGGTGGACACTTAACAGACTGAGCCACCCAGGCACCCCTAATTTGTTTTCTTCTTATCTACATCTGTGATGGCTTCCTGCTCCTGCTGCTGTGCCAAAGATAAAGCCAGTAATGGGTTTCTTCTCTTCTGGGGAGGACCTTTTCATTTTGAATTTGGATTCATTGGGTTTCTTGTGAGTCCTCAGCTCCTTATTTAAGAAAACAAAACAAAACAAACAGCTATGAGTTTGTAGGATATCTGGCCTGTTCTCCTGGATTATTCCTATCTGCATTAAAATGTACCATAATTTTTCCCATCTTTGGAAAAAAAAAAAAATCCAGCCTTTCTTTCAACCCATTTCTGCCACTTGTTGCCCCAACTCTTCTATTGTTCTTCTTTAAAAAAAAAAAAAAAGTTTATTTATTTATTTTGAGGTGGGGGAGTGGCAGAGGAAGAGGGAGAGAGAATTCCAAGCAGGGTCTGTATTATCAGCACAGAGCCTGATGTGGGTCTCTATCTCACAAACCATGAGTTCATGACCTGAGCTGAAATCAAGAGTCGGATGTTTAACCAACTGAGCCATCCAGGCACCCCTCTGTATTCTTTGTAGCAAAAAACATTTCAAAATGTTATCTCTATTTCCTTTCTCCAATTTTCCTCTTCCCAACTCTTGTAAACTTACTCCAGTGAGGCTTTGCTCCCACCACTACACTGAAACTGCTCTTATCAAGATTGCCAGTGATATCTGTAATGGGAAAAAACACAGTCCTCCTGTGTTTTTCCTTTACTCACACATAATTCTTCTGTCACCAGATGTGTGGATTTTCAACACATCAAGCAATTTTTTGCAACACCAGTTGGATGTCCTATAATTCACTTCAATTCTGACATTCCCTGGAGATAGCATCAGATCCCTCAAAGTTAAGGGCTCACTCCCACAACACTGCCCCCACTTGAGATGCCAGTCACAAGTCCCAGGTTGTCACCTGTACTTCTGACCGACCAGCTATAGATTAGGGTTCCCTGACCCCCTCCTTGAGTTTGATAATTTGCTAGAAAGGCTCACAGAACTCAGGGAAATCATCACATTTACCAGTTCATTATATAATAAAGGTTATGGTAAAGGATACAGATGAATAGCCAGATGAAGAGATACAGAGTACAGGAGCTTCTGTCACTGTGAAGCTGGGGTATGCTACCCTCCTGGCATGTAGATGTATGTGTTCACTGACTCAGATACTTTCTGAACCCTGTACTGTTGGGAATTTCATGTAGGCTTCATCATGTTGGCATGATTGATTACTAACTCCATTTCCATCTCCTCTCCCTTCTCTGGAGAATGAGGGATGGGCCTGAAAGTTCCAAGCTTCCAATTATGGCTTAGACTTTCTGGTGATCAGCCCCCATCCAGGAGCCCACCGAGAGTCACCCCATTAGAAAAAAAGACACTTCAGTCACCCAGGAGATTCCAAGGGTTTTAGGAATTCTGTGCCAGAAACTGGAGGCAGAGACATGTGGATATTTTTTTTCTATTACTTCACAATATCCCATGTTGCTATAACCAATGGTTAATACTTAGTCTTCATTTTGATTTATTAGTAAGGTGACCATTTATCCTACTTTTCCCAGAGTAGAGGTGGTTTGTGCCTTTTGTCCTAGCATAATTAATAACTGCCTTTTTCAGTTTTTTGAGGTGTCAACGTTTAAATTTAAATTTATTTTGAAGAGGTTTTTTGTAGTTATGTACAACTGTGTAAATTATCACCACGGTTAAGATATGGAACATTTTCATAATGCTAAAAAGTTTCTTTGTGCCTTTTGATCCCCTGATGCCTACAACTTTAACCAGCTGGACCAGTGATTCTGGTGCACAGGTGTATGTGGGCCCACTGTACTATGTTATGGTACCTGCAAATGTGAGGAACAGAAGTCCTGGAGAAGGAGGGTCAAAGTGAGCAAAGGGGGGGAAAAAAAAAAGACACTTAAAAGGAAGAATGATTGGCCCAGCTGTCTCCCAATAAGCTTTGCTGTATTGGCTCCTTGTGGAGAGATGGAGTTTGGAGGAGAGGACTTTCCAGACCAAACTCAATTAAAGAAAAACCAAAATTTTTTCTCCTAACTTGGTTTCTTCCTAAGCCAAATAGAGCTGAAGAATTCTGAACAAAGTTGGTATGGATGTGTAAATTGCTTTGGGATGAAGTGGTATGTCTATTAGGTACTGATGGTAAGCTATGGAAGAAGCCTTGGAAAGAGGGTAAGACACTGTTTCTGGGCATTCCAAAGATGAGACCTCTTCTTCCAGGCAGACACCACTTTGTTAAGTAATAAATTTAAATTGTCAACCCTGCTTAGATAACAGCAGCATTTGACACAGTTTATCACATATTCTTCTTTGTTATATTTTCATTTGTCTTCTAGGACATGATATTTTCCTAATTTACCTCTTACTAAATTATCTCTGGAAAGTGGTAGGTACTCAAATTTTGTTCAATGAGTGAATTGTATGAATGTAATCATCTTTATATTTTAATTCCTCTATTGATGACTTCAATTTTGTATTTTTATTTCTAACAACTCTGCCTATTTTCTGAATTTTCTTTTTGATGTGTGTGTGACTTCCTGATATTGTTTTAGGAATAAAATATTTTGTTTAGGTTAATAAAGTTGTTTTTTTTTTAAGTTTTCTTCTTTTTCTTTGGGTTCTTTTTATTTTATTTATTTTTTTTATTTATACATTTGTTTTTGTTTATTTTTGAGAGGGAGAGAGAGAGACAGAGCATGAGCCGGGGAGGGGCAGAGAGAAGATAGAGACAGAATCCCAAGTAGGTTTCAGGCTCTGACCTGTCAGCACAGAGCCCTAGGCAGGCCTCGAACTCACGGACCGTGAGATCATGACCTGAGCTGAAGTCGGACGCTCAACCGACTGAGCCACCCAGGCGCCCCCTTTTTTTTTTTTTTTTTTTTTAAGTAGACTTAATGCCCAGCATGGAGCCCAACATGGGGCTTGAACTCCCTACCCTGAGATCAAGAGTCAGACGCTCAACCGACTGAACCACCCAGGTGCCCCTCTTTGAGTTCCTTTTGGTTTTTCTCTTCCTTTTGTTATAGAGGTTCTTTTTTCCTATATTTGGTGATCATTGGTCATCTTTTCATCTTTAAGAATGAAATGTCCCACTCCACTGCTTCATTATTAGTATATAGGAATAGAATAGATTTCTATATGTTGGTTTTGTATCCTGTGACTTTACCGAATTTATTTACCAATTCTAGTAGTTTTTGGTGGAGTCTTTAGGGTTTTCTACATATAGTATCATGTCATCTGCAAATAGAGTTTTTCTTCTTCCTTACCAATTTGGATGCCTTTTGTCTCTTTATGTTGTCTAATTGCTGTGGCTAGGACTTCCAGTACTATATTGTATAAAAGTGGTGAGACCAGACATCTTTTTTTTCCTGGCCTTAGGGGGAAAGCTCTCAGTTTTTCACCATTAAGTATGATGCTGGTTGTGGGTTTTTCATGTAAGGCCTTTATTATGTTGAGGTATGTTCCCTCTAGATCTACATTGCAGAGGGCTTTTATGATGAAGAAAATTCAAGACAATGCAAAGATAGGGAAACACATTCCATGTTGACAGGCTGGAAGAATAAATATTGTTAAAATGTCTATACTATCCAAAGCAATCTACACATTTAATGCAATCCCTATCAAAATACCAACAGCATTTTTTTTCTCAGAACTAGAATCCTAAAATTTGTATGGAACCACAAAAGACCTCAAATAGCCAAAGCAAACTTGAAAAAGAAAAACAAAACTGGAGGTACCACAATTCCAGATTTCCAGTTATATTACAAAGCAGTCATAATTAAAACAGTCTATGGTACTGGCATAAAAATAGACAGAGATCAATGGAAGAGAACAAAAACCCCAGACATAAACCTACAATTTATATGGCCAATTAATCTTCAATAAAGGATGAATGAATATACAATGGGAAAAAGAGTCTCTCCAACAAATGTTGTTGGGAAAACTGGACAGCCACGTGCAAAAGTATGAAACTGGACCACTTTCTTTCACCATACACAAAAATAAACTCAAAATAGATTAAAGACCTAAATGTGAGACCTGAAACCATAAAGATCCATGAAGAGAGCACAGGCAGTAATTGCTCTGACATCAGCTATAGCAGCATTTTTCCAGATATGTCTCCTAAGGGAAGGGAAATAAAAGCAAAGATAAACTATTGGGACTACATCAAAATAAAAAGCTTCTGCACAGTGAAGGAAATAATCAGCAAAACTAAAAGGCAACCTACCAATGGGAGAAGATATTTGCAAATGATATATCTGATAAAGGGTTAGTATCCAAAATATGTAAAGAATTGATGCAACTCAATATCCAAAAAACAAATAATCCAATTAAAAAGTGAGCAGAATGGGCTCCTGGGTGGCTCAGTAGGCTGAGCGTCCGACTTCGCCTCAGGTCATGATCTCACAGCTCGTGAGTTCGAGCCCCACGTCAGGCTCTGTGCTGACAGCTCGGAGCCCTGGAGCCTGCTTCAGATTCTGTGCCTCCCTCTCTCTCTCTGCCCCAACCCACCTGCATTCTATCTCTATCTCTCTCAAAAATAAATAAACATTAAAAAAAATTTTTTTAAGTGGGCAGAAGACATGAACAGACATTTCTCCAAAGAAGACATCCAGATGGCCAATAGACACATGAAAAGATGTTCAGCATCACACATCATCAGGAAAATGCAAATCAAAACTGCAATGAGATATCACCTCACACTTACCAGAATGGCTGAAATCAAAAACATAAGAAACAGCAGTTATTGGCAAGGATGTGGAGTAAAAGGAACCCTCCTGCACTGTTGATGGGAGTACAAACTGGTGCATCTACTGTGGAAAACAGTAGAGAGGCTCCTCAAAAAATTAAAAATAGAACTACTCTGTGATCCAGTAGTTGCAGTACTGGGCATTTACCCAAAGAATACAGAAACACTAATTCAAAGGAATATATGCACCCTATGTTTATTGCAGCATTATTTGAAATAGCTAAACAATGGAAGCAGCCCAAATGTCTGTTGATTGAAGAATGGATAAAGATGATGTGGTATATATACACAGTGGAATAGTATTCAGCCATAAAAGGAGTGAAATCTTGCCATTTAGAACAACATGGATGGAGCTAGAGAGTATAATGCTAAGCAAAGTAAGTCAGAGAAAGTCAAATACCATATGATCTCACTCATTTGTGGATTTTAAGAAACAAAACAAATGAGCAAAGATAAATGAGAAACAGACTCTTAACTATAGAGAACAAACTGATGGTTACCAGAGGGAAGGTGGGTGGAGAGATGGGAGAAATAGAGGATGGAAATTAAAGAATACACTTATGCTGAAAAATAAATGAACAAAATAAAATACAAATAAAGCGATAAAAAATTTTTAAAAATTAGTGACATGTTCCAAGCTTATTTGGGGGTTCCTATTCATAACTGGGGGGATTTCATAAAGTAGAGTTAATTATTTTGTTGGATGACTCCAAATGTACACTAGCTGAATCAACTTCCGAGAGGGGAATTTTCAGATCTCCTACCTGGGAAGATGGGAACATGGGCTCATATAGCTCCATGGGCCAACTTTTCTTTCTTTGTTTTGTTTTGTCTTTCTGTTTTTGTTTTCAGTGCAACTTTGCATTCTACCCCTCAACCTGATATTTCCAAATCCAGAACCTTCTTTGATCTATCTCCATACATTAAACCTCTGGTTTTCTGCTGTGGTAGGAGAGAGGAGATACCTGGCTTTTTGATGAGGAGGAGAGCTGGAGGTCTGATTACATCATCTGAAGTCTCAACCAATCTTCCTTTTGTCAGTCCTGCTCCTCAACCCCACTCTCAAAAGTACTTAATGCCTTTAGTTCTTCAGGTCGTCTGCATGAATGAGCTCACCTCTCAATTGTTTCTTGCTTCAGGCTTAGGTTTCAGTTTTCTCAGGTAGATGGAATTGGTTACCATGTGTGGATCAATTTTCTATCTTAGATTTTGGTGTCTCATCTGCTTTTTCTCTTCTTTCCTATTATGTTTGTTCTTATGCATTTATGCTTTTGCCTTTTAAAAAAATTACTGGTTTTTTTGCTGGTATTTTAATGGGGTTTTGGGAGGGAGTAAGGATAAATGTATGTATAAATTTGTCATTAGTGGAAACCCTGAACTATTTTCATTTCCCTTTAGGAGCCAAATCACCCTTCCTCAGCTATGTGCCTTTGCATTTGCTGCTCTCTCTCCCTGATCCACTGTGCCTCCTCCCCTACCCCAGCCTATTAACTCTTAACTCATTATTTCAAAATTATTTTAGTTTTAATCCCTGCCTCCCCTAATCCCACTGTGTCTGCCTTCCATGTGCATACCTTCCCAAGTAGAAGTGCATTTAGTATTATTTCTCTAGGTCAGGAGAGCTGTAGCCGGCAGGTAAGGAGAAGGATAGCTGGAGCGTGATAAAATGTTCATTCCTGTGTATCCTTTTAGAAGACAGAAGAGACTTGAGCATGTTTAAATTTTATGGGAAGTAGCCAAGAGAAGGCTTGGGGTTGAAATTATGGGAGAGAGACAATAATTGACAGAAAGCAGAGGGGATGTCTGAACCATAAGTAGAAGGATTAGCTTTAGGTAAGAGAAGGAGGAACCTGTCTCCATTGTTACAGGACAGAAGGATGAGAAGGTGGATCTAAGAGCAGATTCCTTTGTCCGTTTGGCTGCTGGAAGTCAATGAGTTCTTATTTGGTGACTTCTTTTTTCTTTGTGAAGAAGACAGTTGTCCATTGAGAGAAGGTGAGAAAGAAGGTGGAGCAGCAAATTATAGGAGAGAGGATTTTTTTAACTGGCATTACTCTGGAAAAGCTCCCCATAGGTAGCTAGGTACCCTGTTAGCCGTGAAAGTCTCAGCCAACAACTAACTGTATAAAAGGCATCCGAAGCTATAAAAGAACACCAAAACAGTCAGCCTACCACCTTGGCCTCCTTTAGCCCGGGTTATGGTGACTTTGGTCCCTGTATTACAGCTTAGCACAATAACTTGTAATTATGGCCATGGGTTCAATATTTAGTGTATTCTGTTCAAGAAGACAAGGAAGTATGTAGTAATAAGTATGTAATTGGTAGCATGTGTATTGTCCTTTATAGATTATACTTCACAGTTTACAGATACTTTCATGTCTTATCTGGTTTTATCCTCTCAGCTGTCCTGTATGGTAGGTAATATTATCCCTGTGTTTGCAGTTGAGAAAAATCAAGACTTAGTTACAGTTAAGTGGTTTGTCTGAAACACACAATTAATATGGGGTAAAGTCTAGGCCTGATAACGTCTTTTCTGCCTCTAGACTCTCTCATTATATCACATCTCTCATAATTGCCATCCGAAAGGATTTATAGTTGTTTAAAGGCATAATTTTCACTGTTCTAGATACCCATGGAACACCTCACTCATGTACAATGAAAGATTATACAGGTCAGACATAATTACTACTCTTTTAATTTTGAAGGGATCTAGATTATATAGAGAGTGAAACTTATTCTTTTTGTATAAGATGAGAGTTTCTAATAGAGTTGAGAAAACAGACTTCAAAGTTTATATTCTTTACAATTTGAATTACCTTTTTTCCTCAGTCTGTGTTTTTCAACAATGTCACAAAACAATTGGGAGAATAAAATTACATTTGACAAATACCATTCTGAATCTAATTGTGTAAAAAGGCACATTTATTACGTGTACTTTTCCAAGTTCAGAAGACTTTGAATTTAACACTCCTACATAATTAGTTGTTGGGATAAAATATTGCTAAATCGTAGGCTGGTAAGTTTACAGTGCATGTTGATTTAGTAAATGCTGCTTCCTTATTTTAATTTTTGTAGATGTGCTTATTCAAGGTCCTGATTATGAAAAAAAATTCTTACTAAGTTATTAGAATGCTTTAATAAATATAAATAGTTACATATAAATGTAAAGTGAGGAATTAGCCTGAGAAGCACTGTTTCACATACCATTAAGTCTGTTGCCTAATAATTTACTATAATTTAAGTCTGTTGCCTAAAATGTAATTGAATCAGTTCTTCCCAACAGCATTTTATTAATAGGGACTTTACTAATTAATAAAACTATATTGCCTTGTTTTCTCCTTATGAACAATTTTATTTAATTTTAAAAATGTTTTAGTTTTCTACTAATATAAGTTGAATTAATAATCCATTGCTTTGAAATGGTGTAGAGCCAAGAATGATTAGTTATATTCCCATAGTTTTTGCCGTTATGCATGTGAAAATTGCTGTTTACTAAAGATAAAGCTTCCCCCCAAAAGCTTTGTCAAATTGAAAATTGGGGTCTTTTCACATTGATGTTGATAATATTACAGGATACCTTTCAATTGGAAAAGAATTACTGTGTTGGAAAATTATATGCTGCTTTTACAATACGTTCCATAATCTTAAAGAAAATCCATGTAATTTGAGGCGAAAATATGCAGGGGAGGCTCTTATTCTTAATATTGGAAGGGTGTAAAATGCCACTTAATACTTATGTGGGCATTCCGAGGTTCTCTTTTGATTACAAGTGGTTATATATAGATTATTGTTAGGCTAGTTATGTAATACATTTTAGCATCTTGAAAAAGAAGGTAGGAAGTACCTGTGGTGTAGTCGGAGGAAAACTACCACAATCAAAAAGAAGAGAGCTAAGGACAATTCTTGAAATAGGTCTTTGAATACATTGCAAAGCAAAGTGATCCTGATTATAGGAAAGGTACTTTAGCATTAAGAGAAATTTTGTGAAAAATCTGGGGGTGTTATAAGTAAAAAGCAGAAAGATATGACTTGTAATGAACATTGTAATTTTTGCTACTGTGGTTAACTGTTTAGCTGTCATCTGGGTGTCACGTAAGATGCAAGATGTTTAACTTAGGTATCTCATGGAGACGGTATTATGAACTGTTCTTTTCCGTGATAAAAGTAGTAGGAATAAGACACTTCAAGTAAACATTTAAGGAATGATTTTAGCTAACCATAGCACTATGTATCAGGCATTCTTCACTTGATCTTAGCCAAAAGGCCGAGAAGCGATGTATCAGGCATTCTTATCACCGTACATGCATTTCCTCATTTTACTCTGTGACGCGACATACCATTATTATTCCTCACATTTAGACAAGAAACCGAGGCTCAGAAATTAAGTAACACATTGGTTAGTGGCAAGATATTATGACACACTCTATATATACTTTAAAAACTGGTTAAATGAAAAAGGAAGGACTTACCTTTTCAGTGTATTTTTAAGAACCTTTCTACTGCTTATATGCTACAATAATAGATTATATCTTTAGAGAAAAGGTAGCATTTACATTAAAGGTGCAGTATAGCAATGTGTTAAAAATGTGGGCACTGGGGGCACCTGGGTGGCTCAGCTCAGTCAGTTGAGCATCTGACTTTGGCTCAGGTCATGATCTCATGGCTCGTGAGTTCGAGCCCCATGCCAGACTCTGTGCTGACAGCTCAGAGCCTGGAGCCTGCTTTGGATTCTGTGTCCCCCTCCTTCTCTCTCCTACCCTCCCCATCTCATGTTCTGTCTCTCAAAAATAAATAAAATATTTTACAAAAAATGTGGGCTCTGGAGGTAACTTTCTGGGCTTGGATTTTTTTTTTTTTTTTAATGTTTATTTACTTTTGAGAGAGAGAGCGTGCGTGAGTGGGGAAGGTGCAGAGAGAGAAGGAGACAGAACCCTAAGCAGGCTCCAGGCTCAGAGTTGTCAGCACAGAGCCCTACATGGGGCTCAAACTCACAGGCTGTGAGATCATGACCTGAGCTGAAGTTGGATGCTCAACCAACTGAGCCACCCAGGCGCCCAGGGCTTGAATTCTGAGTGTGCCATATATTAGTTCTGTGACTCGGAGCCAGCTCCATAACCTTGGGTCCTGTTTCCTTATTTTCAAAATATTTGTGAATCATTATTTACTCATCACAAGTATTTATTGAATACCCACTATATGCCAGCCCTATTCTAGGCATTTAGTAACTATCTGTCCCGTAGGGTAGTTAATAACGATTTAAATGAGTTATATACATAAGCATCTAAAGCAATGTTTGGCCTTCAGTTAATGCTCAGTTATTATTTTTTAGTTGTGTATAATAATTCATCAGAAGGTTGATGCTTTACTGGTTTTTTTTTCAGTAGTGAAAATAACACTTTAATCTTTTTTATTGGCTTAAGGGTTGTCATGATTTTTTGTGCTGGAAAATGTAGATATAGATGGTTGGGGACATAGGTAAAATGTCAGATGTCAGGTTATCTGTTAAAGTAAGGATGAAGAATGTATATCTAGAGATAGCTACATATTTACAGAACTGATTAGTCAGTCAGGTGAAAGCAACTTTCTCTCAGAATAGACTTCTGCATTGTTATTTTCACCCTCTTATAACTAACAGCATTCTCTCAAATAGTATTTCCAGACTGTGAAAACACTGTACCACATTGACCTTTTTTTTTTTTTTGTCAGCTTCAGTTTTTATTAAATCATTGTTCACTGATGGTGTTTCGAAGAGAGTTCTTCCTCATTTTGGGAATTGTCCTTCTGTTTTTTGACCTTAATCTACACTAAAGCCTAAGATTTAGCTGTTCTTGCTAGAAGATAACACACGTGACCAAGATTTTCTTTGAATTCAGTGCTACTATAGAGACAGGTAGGATCAAAAATACAAATCTTTAAATAGCTGCCTGGATCTGAGGTTAGTGACTACAGAGGGGTGTAAGGAAACCTTAAGGTGATGGAACTGTATCTCAATTTTGGTGGTTGTTACTTGACAATGTATAATTATTAAAGTTTACCTAGCTACACTTGAAATGGTAAATCTTATTGTATGTAAATAAACCTCAGTGAAAAAGGAAATGAATCTTTCAAAGTGTGAGGTAGAAAATCCCTTATAATGGATTAAATGTCCATCCTTCTAATGACATGGCTTATTTTTTTTTTTTTTGACGTGGCTTATTTTGAAATGCTAAAACTGCTTTTTCAAAAAGGTACAATAATCATTTAATCATATTGGCTCCAAAAATCCTATTTGGTTATAATATAGTTGTAAATATCGGTTTTGATCTTTTCAGTGAGACCTCTTCTTATGTAAATCATAAATACCTAAAGTGTGGTATTTTAGTATGATTTCTTTAAGTGTGGTACACATTATTGGTCATATGCAAAAATAATTTTGCAGGGTACACAGGTGAACAGTTTCTATATGAACAGTTGTATTTTTACTATGAAACATTTTATATATACATGTACATAACAGCAAATACTTGGTGTTAGGGTGAAGCCAAATAATGAATGAGATAATTTACAGTTATCAAAACAAGTAAATGAGAGTTTTAATAATATGAGACTATAGTATAAATTTTGAAAATGATATAAGAATAATTAAAGTTTGGGAATCCCTAGTCTGTACCACAGATCCAGGAGTCGCATTCAGGTGGAGCAGTACTTAGGATGTTTTTCTTTAACTATGAAAACCATTAAGAAAACTGAGATGCAAGGTTCTCAGGAAGCATCCATATTTGTGCTTTGCATTTAGTGCTTGAAGTTTTGTGTTTTGATGTTGAAGTTAATTTTAGAATTCCTCCGTTTGTAAATGGTAGCAAGACTTCTGTCATAAGTCTAATATATATTTTTACAGTTTGGCAATAGTTTTGAGCACTGTAGTGTTTTGTCATGAATAAATATAATTGTGCATGTTTTACATGCAGTTTTTTAGAAGGTAGGAGACTATCATATTTCAGAATAAATTAATTTTAACAAGTGCATAAAATAAAAGATTTAGCACTGAGTTACTTTTCAGCTCTGGAGATACTTTTACCCATCATACAGTATTGTCCTATATGGAAAAACTGTTTTTCTAAATTAAAAAGAAAAACATCTCAAAGGCAGTTAGCTTGATTAGGTTGATGGTTGGCTAAATTCATCATGTTTTTGCTGTTTGTTAACTCCTTTACTGTGATGGTTGAGGTATATAGGGCTGTTATATTCCTATATTGTGTATCTCCCTACCATTGAAATTTCCCTCTTTCTCCCTTTTTAGCTGTGTCTGTTCTCTATTACTACTTCTCTTTGTTTCTCATTAATCCTATTGCTTCTTTTCATTTTTAGTCAGTATTTCTTTTTCTTTTTTTCTGGTTGCTGCCTTTCGTCTTGTTTTATTTTTGTCTCTTCTCTCTCCTTTTGCTATTTTTTCTCCCATGCATCTTTGTCATTTATTGGCTTACAAAGGGCATTGTCAACCCATGGAAATGTGTCTTTCTTCTGATTGTAGAACTTTGGGGGATGGTATTACCTTTAATTTTTTTTTTCTTTTTAGAGAGAGAGAGCACACAAGCAGGGGAAAGGGGGCAGAGGGAAAGAGAGAGAATCTTAAGCAGGCTCCACACCAAGTGGGGCTCAATCCCATGACCCTAGGATGGGATTATGACCTGAACTGAAATCAAGAGTCAGACACTCAAGAGTTGGATGCTCAACTGACTGAGGCACCCAGGTGCCCCGAGAAATGAAATTATTGATTACAGAAATGTAGAACAAAGATACACACTAAGTACTCAAAATCAAATAATATGATGAATTTATAGACCAAAAATCATTTTCAAAACTTGTGTAAGGTGATAACAAAAAGGTAATACCGTCCCCCAAAGTTCCACAATCAGAAGATGCATTTCCATGAGTTGACAGTGCCCTTTGTAAGCCAATAAATGACAAAGATGCAGCAGCCAAAAAAGGGAAAAAAGCACAAGAAATAATGACTGAAGATGAGAAGGAGCAATAAAAGTAATAACAAAAATAGGAGTAATAGAAGTAAAGAAAAATTGAAATGGTTAAGACACTGTTTTGTTTTAAAATACATTTACGTTTAGAATTTCCTTATGATTTGGTGTATCTTATTTTCAGTTATGCCAAAACCCCTAAAAGACATTTTGCCCAGTGCTTCCCAAAGGAATGAATATCACACTTTTGTTAAAGTGTTGAAATTCACTAGAGTGTTGCTCCACTATTTCTTTTACCTATATAAAATAGCTAGAACTTTATTGTGTTTTTTTAGGATATATTTCTTCTAGGCATTTAAAACATATTGAAGTATAATTTGTATATAGTGAAATGCACCTATGTTAGTAATGAGTTCTGATTGAGTATTCCTGTATAACCACTATCATATCAAGATACAAAACATTTCCATCATACTAGAAAGTTCATTTATGCTCCCCCTTCTTCCCTAGGCAACCATGGATCTGCTTTCACTCTCACTATAGATTTCTTTAGTCATTGTTTTAAACGCTAAAAATTTCTTGATGTTTTATTTGGACTTTAATTAACCAAATTAATTATTATGATTTTTTTTTAATTTTTTTTTTTTTTAACGTTTATTTATTTTTGAGACAGAGGGAGACAGAGCATGAACAGGAGGAGGGTCAGAGAGAGAGGGAGACACAGAATCTGAAACAGGCTCCAGGCTCTGAGCTGTCAGCACAGAGCCCGACGCGGGGCTTGAACTCACGGACCGCGAGATCGTGACCTGAGCCGAAGTCGGACGCTTAACCGACTGAGCCACCCAGGCGCCCCAATTATTATGATTTTTAAAGAGAGATGAACTTATCCCTTTTCCTACTCCTAACAGGTAAACCTTATATAGCATATTACATAATATGCTTTCAATAAAAATATAAGAAAATATAAGAAGTCTAGTTAGCACATTTGGGGTATGGTAGAAGTGAGTTGCATGGGGTTTACGTGATTTAAAAATAGCAACTATCATTTTGCCACAGGTATTTGTAAATGAAGCACCTTTACAATTTGTCTTAAAGTAAATCATGGATTTTAGCTCATTAATCCCCTTTTACTTATTAAGGTTATTTGTGTTTTGACTAATTTTTCTTTTATTTTCAAATGAATTTATTCTTTGTATTATATAAATGTATGCTTAAATTATTTTCTATGTCACAAATAAAATTAATGCTGTTTTGCCCATGCTATGTACTAATTAAAGATAAAATAGATTCTTAAACTCAGTAATGGAATATAAAACCCTTTCTCCTTCTGTTAGACTGATATATTGACTATAAATTGAGCATTACCCTTGGTGCAGTGTGTGGGAAAAGACCATCTTTCCTTGAAGCAACTTCAACTAACCATTACCTTTTAGCTATCTCAAAATATTTAAAAATATAAAATATAATTCTTACACTCAAAGGTAATCCAAAATATTTCGTTTTAGAATAATGCTATTCAGATTAGTTAAATGTGTGGATTCAGTCCTGTTAATGAAGATTGAAACAGTCTGGTTTTGTCTTCAGTCATTCATTCATCCATTCACTCAACATTTGTTAGGGTGAGCACCTACTGTATTTCTAGGCATTATTCTAGATGCTGTGGATATAACAGAGTTTATTGTTAAGAGGAAGACACATGTTTAAATATTAGTATCTAGTATAATAAATGGCATGATATATACAGCATATAAATTCTAAAATGTAGTTTCACAGGGAGGCCTATGTATAGCACAGGGATTAAGATCCCTGGATTTGTTGGGGCACCTGGGTGGCTTAGTTGGTTGAGTGTCTGATTCTTGATTTTGGTTCAGGTCATGATCTCAGGGTTGTGGGATCAAGTCCTATGTCAAGCTCCATACTGAGCATGGAGCCTGCTTAAGATTCTCTCTCTCTCCCTCTGCCCCTCTTCCCCGCCCCCCATGTGTGTGTCACATAAATAAATAAAATAAAGGAGAGTCCTGGCTTTGTATCTTTTTGTGGTGTCTTTGAATCTCACATCTGCTGTTAATGATCTGTCTAATCCAGGATTGATTTAACCTCCCTGTGCCTCGGTTTCCTTACTTGTAAAAATCAAAATATTTTTCTTGTTTTCTTATTTTTATGAAGATTAAATGAAATAATGAGTGTAAGAGCATTTAGCCAGTCTTACATGTGATGCCTTATTCATCATCCTCACTAGAAATTATGCCCAAGATGCAATTAGAGCCATATTAAAATATAGCATAATGATACACAAACTTAATTATTGTTGTTCAATGTAAAAAAAGTTAAAAATGGTAGAATTGTATTTTTGATATGTGCTTTCAAGCATTCATTACTGTATATGATATATATATATATATATACACACACACACACACACACACACAAATTGCTATGTAGAGTTACATTTATGAAACTGAAAATACTGTACATAATGGAAAATTTAAAGATTTTCAAGGGTAGTTGTGACTAAATTTTCACATTGTTTTTGGACCACACCTCCGAAAACTGCTTCTCCTCTGTAAATGTTCAGTTAGCAAAATTAGTGCTATGTTGGGAAATTAGTGCTATTACCTACGGATTGCAGGAATGGGAAAGCAAGGTTGCACAGCAAATTCTGCTTGTAGTTTGTGGAAGAGAAATTCCCCCCACCCCCCACCCAAACCCCACCGGGTTGCTGTATTGTAAGAAAGAAGGAGAGGGGCCAGTAAGTTTGGGAACATATCCTGCCCACACCCAACTCAGACCCTCATTCTAGTGTAACAGACTGGGCCTCCTTTACACAGGTAGGTATTAGATTCAGTTCCAGCTATCATGTCTTCTATTCCAGTAACTTGTTCTTTCTTCCTACAGTCAGCCCCTCTCTGATGTGTGTAACCATCTGAACCCAAATGGGTTGTCAAAATGAAAGTTCATTTCTGGATACTTCCCAGAATAGGCAAAATATTCTTGAATTCTTGAAGTGCAAGGGCACTTTCAACCTTTGTCCTTGATTATGTGTTTGCCTTCAGTTTTGGGCTGGAATTCTCTACTGTCCCATCAGTTCTTTGATGCTTTTAAGAGTTTTTTAAAACAATATTTTATCAAGGTTTTTTAGTTGTTTTCAATGGGAAGTTGGTTTGAATAACTTAACCCCACCACTGCTAGAAATAAAAAGTCCTCTTCCCATTCTTCCCATTCCTTCCCATTCAGTGGGAGGAAGTCCATTTACACTGAGGGTACAATTCAAGATCTCCTTCCTGGAGTTTTCCCTTAATAGCTGCTCAAAAAAGTCTACCCCATGTGTTTCATTGGTATATTGTAATTCTGGTATCCACTGACCACATCCTGTTTTTACTGTAATTGCTTACACCTGTGGTTGCCTCTCAGCTAGACGTAAAGTCTTTGAAGGCAGGTATCCTGTCTCAGTTATGTTTTTGTTCTTCTTGGTAGCACCAACTTCTTATACCTTATATAATAAACTGTCACTGCATGCATTGGTTGAATTGCACTTGAATTTTGCTGAAATAGAATAGATGGGTTAGGAAGGCATTTGGCTCCTGTTATTTGGGCCTCTCTATGGGGGTTGCAGTATTGTCCTTCCTTTTCTGTTATTCCTTACAGGTTCATTGATGATATTAGATAGTCCTTGACCCATGTGAACTGATGACAGAATAGAGCCACAGCATATGAAGTGATTTCACCCGTGGCAGTCTTTGAGCCAACATTTTGTCTACACGTGTCCTCCAAGGCTATCCAGCTGTTACATTTCATTTTTAATAATTCAGACAAGAGTGTGGAACCTTTTTTGCTTTAGGTTTTCAATAGTCTTCTGAAGATAAACATTTTTGAGAACCTTAAATAGTGGTGCAGAAGAGAATGTTGAGACCAGGAAGAATAAATGAATTAGATAGTTAAAGGATAGATCTGAAAAAATAAAATAGGGAATATAAGTTTATAGTTTTAAGTTTACAAAGTTAAAGAATACTTTTCTTGGGAAGGAGAAATAGTCATTGAATTATAAGACTTAAAAAAGGCCTTTTAAAAGCCTATTACCCATTTTAACGTGCCTTTCAGTTTCGACATGGCTGCATAATACAGTGACTGTTGCATACTATCTTACTTATAATTTTAAAAATATTTAAAAATAATATAACAAGTTATTCTATAGTCTTAGTATTGGACTTTTAGAAAGTCAATGTTAAAGTGAGCTTCAAGTGGTGAAGTACTCAACTGGAGCAGTTTATTGGTGCATAATGAAAAAGGCCAAAACACGTGGGTTATTTAATCATGTGTTGTTTCAGCCATGATCTTCTCAGATACATTAAGCAGATTTTGGAGTCTACTCTTCTAGTGACCTGTTGCATCTAGAACTCCTTCAAACTCTAGTGACTATCTAGAAATCCCTAACTGTTCCATGAATGCCATCTTCCTGGGTGTGACAGGAGAAACAGGACAGAAAAAGCTCTCTAAAGGGGGACAGGGTGGAGTATAAATTAGTTATATATATATACATACATACATACATATATATATTATGCATATACATATAATGTATATAATATATATAATTGTGCAGTCAATTCTTATTTCCTATAGTTATGTTCTATAAAGTTGCCACAAACACAGAATCAGCAAACTGAACCATTGCTTCTAGGGGAAATATAGGGTTAGGTTCCTACGAGCCTCTGGTCACATTTTTCATCAAGTGATCAGTACATAATCTTCTTTTGTGTGTGTTTCTGTTTAAAGATACTTTGATAAATATTGTTGATTTATTAACATTAAACTCAGGGCTGAAAGCACTGTAACTCCTGCCCAAAGGAAGAAGCTTATCTAAAACATGAATTTTCTCTGTAAGACACATCACAGGCTTTGGAGCACTAGACGGCACATTAACTGTCTAATGGGGGCCATTTTAACATTTTAACTGTCTTGGGGGCCATTTTAAACAGTAAAATTAACAACAAAAACCAGAAAAATGCAAAAAAGGTGGCATAAGAAGATTGTAAAAAGGGACACTTATTTACATATAGTATGAGAGCTGAAACATGGAGTGATTGTTGGACTTCAGCTGGGAACATGCATGTTGAGAGATTCAAGTTACTCTGGCATGTCCATGAATTACTGCAAAAGCTTGGCAAGTGTTGACTTGGAGGTTATACAATAATTTTAGCAAGTAGGTAAATTTACAGACATGGATTCTGCAATTAATGAGGATTGGCTGCATTTATATATATTTATATTTCAGGGCTTGCCAAGTATGGTCCTCCTCTTCCACCACCCTCATTAAAAAAAATTTTTTTAATTGTATTCAAAATATGTTCACTCACATTTACAAAAAAGTGTCAGATACGTAGACAGATGATTTATTCAGTAACTAGGTATTGTATGTGCCAGGTGCTGCAAATACAGTTAATGGTAACGTGATGGACAAAGGTCTTCACTTTCATGAGTAGCTTATAGTGTGGCAAGCATTCTTTCCATTTTTCAGGTCAGGAAATTTTGTACAGTTGAGTAACTTTTCTAAGATCACATAAACAAAGCTAAAATAAGAACTTGCTTTTTCATGTTTTATGATGAGTGCTGCTCCAGTTTTCTCTTCCTTACCATTTTGAATTCTCCCTTTCTATTAGCTTTCCCCACTTATCCAGTAAAATGTCTTTCGAAGATATTCTCCCTTGGCCTTGATTTACTCTGGTTATCATTCCGTTCTTCTTCCTTGCCAAATATTCCTTGACTACCATCCGTTTCCTTCTCAACCCACTCTCATTCACCACTGGCATTTCTTCCTACTTTAAAAAGCTGGTGTTCTCTACTTGCCACATTCAGTGGATACTATGTCATTTGCTACTATCACGGGCCTTCCATCTGCCTTGAAACTCCTTCCTCCCTGGGTGTCTATGGAGCCTGTTTCCTGATTATCTTGTTGCTCACTGCTGTGTTTTCTTTTCTTCTGTCTGATGTAAATGTTATTGTCCTATAGAGTTTTATCTTTGACTTCCTTCACTTATTACCAAATCAGGGACTCCTTTTTTTTTTCCCTGAAGTTTAGTTGATTAGTTAAGTAATCTCTGCACCCATTTGGATGCTTAAACTCACAACCTGGAGATCAAGGGCCACATGCTCTTCTGACTGAGCCAGCCAGGTGCCCCCTAAATTAGGGACTCTTAATCTGAGGACTGGTGCTTTTGGAGGTCTGTTTATCCCTCAATTGTATGTAAAGTTGTGTATCTCCCTTACCTTAGCTTTTTTCACATTCTTGGAGGAGTTCCTAACTCAAAATTTGAGAAGGACTGCTCTTTGTATATCCCTGTAGCTTTATCTGCTTCATAAGTTACTTGTAAATTCCCTTGTTTCCCACCCTTCCCCTCAAGTCCTGCCTTCTTTTCTCAGTAATGCAGTTTCTTTGCTGTCAGTGCTCCTACCTATCCTCCCAACCCATTCCATCCTGTCATTAGGTTCAGTGTTTTTGTCTTTGAAACAGAAATATAATTATGTCTATCATGCAAGTAATGTGGAATTTTTTTTAAGATTATTTTTTGAGAGAGAGAGCATGTATGCACATAGGAGAGGGGCAGAGGGAGAGAGAGAGAGAGAAAGAGAAAGAGAATCCTAAGCAGGCTCCACGCTCAGCAGAGAGCCCAAAGTGGGGCTTGATCTCATGACCATGAGATCATGACTTCAGCCGAAATCAAGAGTCGGACACTTAACTGACAGAGCCACCCAGGTTCTCCCATGTGGAGTTTTAAGTAGGGGAAAGTCCATGTTTCTCAGTGTACTAAAAAGTTCCTTTATGATCTGAACCCAATTTTGCTTTTCCACTTCATCTCTTACTACTTTTTCCTATCAAACCATTCTTTTACTCTTTCCTGGTATGACTTAACTGTTCTGCTATTCATAACTCTAATATCTATCTTAGTACTTTCCTGTCTTGTATTTGCTGTTTCTCTCTGCCTTTCCTTCCCAATCTTACATAATTCTTCCACAGGTAAACTCCTATTCATCCTACAAAACCCAGTTAAATGTCACTTTTATTAAGAAACCTTCCCTAATTTATTCTAAGTTCACACCTTTTTCATGCTGTCATCTTTTCTGAGCACCTTATCCTTTCCATTGTATTATAATGAATTGTTTACATGTCTACTGTCCCCCACTGGACTTTGAGTGTCTCAAGGGCAGAGATCCCATTTTATTCATCATTGGATCCTCATTGTCTAGCACAATATCTGGCTTGTAGTAAGGTGGTTAATAAGCATTTTGGGAATGGATAAACACATTTTTGGGTCTTGCACATGGATTATAGTTTCTCTGTATGAATCAGAAAACCTTAAAAAATGTTAAAACATATTTTAAAAACCATGTGTCAGCTGTTAACTGTTGCATGAAACAATGAATGAGCTGTTGACTACTTCTTTAGGCAATATTTTACTAAGCATTAGGTGGCAGTAGTGTGTTGTACTTGACTTTACCTTTGTAATTTTTTTTTTCTTTTTTAGTGTTCATAATCTTAATGTAGTGTCAAAGTGTAAAGGACACAATTGTAGTACTTTTATACCTAACTTTTTGTAACATGATCTTGTTTTCAGCTCATAGGGGGATCCTACAAAAATGAACAAAATACAGCCATGTCAGTCAACGTGTATCTCTCTCTTGCTTACCTAAACTATATTCAGATTCATTACCGAATTACTACTGCACCATCTTAACACTTCCTCACCAACTGTTTAATGGCTGCTTCATAATAACAGTGATTTGCAATAAGGAAAACCAAAAATTATCTCAGAGGATATGTGTTTTCTCAGCATCTTAAGAAGCTTAGTTAGGCCTCTATCTCAAAAATAGTATGTTAAGTTCATTGAGTTTAACTACAATTATTTAAATGCTTGCTTTTTCTTCCTTTTTTAACTCATTAGTTTCTGTCAGTACTAAAGTCATTTGTCTTGTTGATTGTGTTTCATTTTAGGTGAATTTCCCTCATCATTAGGTAGTTAGAATTGAGAATTGCCACCACCTTTCCAGGCTTTTACATCTTATCACACCATTAAATTTAGTACACTTACATATGAAAATGTCAATGCTTTTAGTGTACGTTTCATTCCCATTGTAGTTTCCTATAGCTTATAAAGTTAAGTCAATAAAATTTATATTTTATTTAAGGAAAATCTGTACATTTTAGGTCCGTGGGAGCATTTCTGCAAATAAAAGAAACATAACTTGTACCGGAGGCCATTTCAGTGTTGATTCAAACGTGAGCTATGTAAAATAAATCTGTGACATTCTCTTTCTTATGTCTTCTTTACTTTCTTTTCTATCTCAGGGGTAGAATGCTTAAGGGAATTCGAAGCCAATGTACTAGTATCATTAATGTGGCAGAACGATCAGTTAATAAAAGAAGAGCATGAAAGCGTTGACAGAACACACTGCCTAATTAGTACCTGATGGCCTTGATGGCCGCAGAGCAGAACTCAGAGTTGCTACAAGAGAGGAGCTCTGTAGGCTCTGTAGCTGTACATCACCACACTTATTTAGCAGGGATGACTTTAGTTTGGCAGTTTCTTAAGTTCTTAATTTTACAAAAACCATGTCTTTCCTGAACCCAGAGGGCAAGTGAAGTCAACCATTGTCGCTAATTATCATTGGGAGATATTGGAGGCAGAGTGTTTATCTTGTAGTTCTCTGTGTAGCTAGCTCATGTTGAGTATGTCATCGACAACTTGTCTGATAGGATTTTGAGGGTGGTGGTGGCTAGCTTTGTATTTAAATTGAACATAATGTAACCCATTGCACAAAATTTGAATGTTTTATGTGTCTTATGTGCAAAGAAGCAGGGGTTGTATCACATTTGTATATAGTCGAAAAGAAAAATAGACACGTGACTAGCAAAAGGAATTGGTGCAAGATTGTATTTTAGAGGTAGTGAACATCCTAGTTCAAAGTGTAGTGGAGAGGAAAGTCTTGGCTCTGAAAAGGTTTTGCATGAATTACCATGATTGTATTATTCAACCACATACTTTACCTACTTCATTTTGCAAATCCCATTCCTACAACCTGCTCTTAATTCTTTAACTTGAAAACCATCAATACTTACTCTAAGTACTGCATGACCTTGCTTTCCTCCAGTTTTTTTTAGTCTCTTGCCTCAGTTTTTGAATGAGCCTTTCTTTTCCTCTTCCTTTTCTTCTTGCTCCTCTTCTGTTCTCCTTCCCCTTCCCTTCTAGTCTCCCCTTCCTCTGCCTTCTTCTGTCTTCCTACTGCCCTCCTCCTCCTTCTTGTTCCTTTT
This sequence comes from Panthera uncia, assembly GCF_023721935.1. Classification (NCBI taxonomy): domain Eukaryota; kingdom Metazoa; phylum Chordata; class Mammalia; order Carnivora; family Felidae; genus Panthera; species Panthera uncia. The sequence continues at coordinate 27,931,320 of NC_064808.1, read as the reverse complement.
TGTATCTTTTAACTCTTTTCTTAGAGCTTGACAGTGATCTCAGAATGAGTCTCTTAGTGGGTTTCAAAGGCAGTCAATATTATAGTGACATTTAGAAGAGGTTTTAAAGATACCTGTGTTCAGAAGACCAAAAGTTCTCTTTAAAAATATGAATGGTGTTAAAATGGCTCTTTTAGAGAATAGAGGCAATCATTAGCAGTTCTGGAGGACCAAAGAGATATCTGCCTCTTTATACTGTTCTCAATGTGACCACCATGTAGTCACACTGCAGCCTTACTCTTAGGCTTTCTTTGGGGACCATGGGACTGTATTACACATAGGATTCTAAATGAATTCATAGGACTAGTCCAGTGAGGTCCTTAGTAAGATCAGTTTTTATGTTATGGGGCCAAATTTAGAGCTCTCAGAGAGTGTGCTGTTTTTGTCCATATATTAGCTATTCACCTACATTCACAGGGGAATTAAGGTAATTTTTCTAGATACTTAAAAACCACAATGTGCTTTTTAATTAATTAATATATGTATATATGTGTATGTGTCTATGTGTGCATATGTATCATTCCTGTCCAGAATAGGCAAATGCACATAAACACAAAGTAGATTAGTGGTTGCCAGGGGCTTGGAGGGAAAGGGGAACAGTGAAGGACTCCTGATGGATGCAGGGTTTATTTGTAGTGATGAAAATGTTCTGAAATTACATAGTGGTGATGGTTGTACAACTCTGTGAATATTCAAAACCACTGAATTGCACACTTTTACAAGGGTGAATCTTAATGGTATGTGAATTATTTTTCAATAAAGCTGTTAAATGGTAAAAAAAAAAAAAAGAGACTTGTAAGGTTTGATGGATTGGGAGAAAACAAAAAGTACAACTTTATATCTGAATAATTTTGGAAAGGAGAATGGCAGCATTAACTTTCTTTCTTAATAATTTCACTTAAAAGTATTGTAATGATACGGGCCCTACTCTGTGGGATCATTATGATCTAGTCACACAATGCCTTGTTGTCTGACCCTAAAACAGTGCTTTAACTTAGTATTCACATAAATAACATTACTTGATATTTTGCCTTTCAACTTCTTCTAATGTAAAATGGAGTTTTGTTTTAGAGGTCTGCTCATTATAAGCTATCAACAAATGTTGGTAATTCAGTGTAAAACAGGTGTAGAGGGGCACCTGGCTGGCTCACTTGGAAGGACATGGAACTCTTGATCCCGGGGTTCTTAGCTTGAGCCCCACATTGGATGTAGAATTGCTAAAAAATTAGTAAACTTAAAAGAAGAAACAGGTGGGGCGCCTGGGTGGCTCAGTCGGTTAAGCGACCGACTTCAGCTCAGGTCACGATCTCGGGGTCCATGAGTTTGAGCCCCGTGTCGGGCTCTGGGCTGATGGCTCAGAGCCTGGAGCCTGCTTCCAATTCTGTGTCTCCCTCTCTTTCTGCCCCTTCCCCGTTCATGCTCTGTCTCTCTCTGTGTCAAAAATAAAATAAAACGTTAAAATAAAAAAAAAAAAGAAGAAACAGGTGTAGAAGGATGTACTCTCTTGGGGAGGGGAGATAGAGATAGCAATGAACTGGGGAAAATTTGTTTAGGAATTCCTTGTCTTTTTTTTTTTTTTTTTTAATATCAACTTAGAAATTTCTGGTTTTCCAAAGTAGTAATAGTTTTGTTTTTAAGTTTTATTTATTTAAGGGTGTGCCTGAGTGGCTCAGTTGGGTAAGTGTCCAACTGAAGCTCAGGGCATAATCTCATGGTTCATGGGTTCAAGCCCCACATCAGGCTCTGTGCTGACAGCTCTGAGCCTGGAGCCTGCTTCGGCTTCTGTGTCTCCCTCTCTCTCTGCCCCACCCCTACTCACCCTCTGTCTCTCTCTTTTTCTCAAAAGCAAATAAACATTAAAAAATAAATAAAAATAAAACAACAGTTTAAGTTTTATTTATTTAAGTAATCTCTACACCCCACATGGTGCTCGAACTCACAACCCCGAAATCCAGAATTGCATGGTCTTTGACTGAGCTGGCCAGACACCGCAGACTAGGTTTTAATACGAATAATTGTGCTGTCTTTTCTGATTGGTGATTCAAGGACATTCTCCCCTCCCCCATTATACATTTGGGAGGATAATAACTATTGCCAATTATAGCAAGCAGGACCAAGGAGAAGTATAGTAGGAAGACCTTCCTGCACCTGAAGAATATAAGACAAGGTGATTCTATACCCTTCTTCTATACCCTTGCTTCTCCATCTCTTTCCTTTCCAGATAAATCCTTGTATAGAGAGAGGGCTGTTGTGGAAGTTTGTTTTGTTGTAAAATGGCCCAGGGAAACTGCTCTCCCTCAGCCCTAGTTTTTTACCAGTTAGTTTAGAGAGATCCGGTTGCCTGCCTCGTATCCTTCTATAAACCTTAGGGGCCAGTTGTGGGGAGTGCTCTGGCCTTTGGCCTCTCTCCTTCTACACTTGATTCTTGTTTTCTGGCAGGTGGTAGCAGTGTTACCACCACAGCAGAATGGGGCTGGCAGGCAGAAATTCAGGCCTCTCGTCTCTCTCAGATATGGAAGGAAAGGGAGTTCTCAGAAATGAGCCCTGGCCTCTGCAGCAGCTGATCAGGACTCAACTCAGCTGGGGAGTATGATAGCACAGATCTCTTGGGATCTGGGACATACAGTAGAGTTTTGTGGGGAGATTGGAAGGGAGAAGTGTATGAGAATCTGCTACATGAGAGAAGTAGATGGGGGTGCCTGACTGGCTCACTTGGTGGAACATGCGACTCTTGATCATGGGGCTGTGAATTCGAGCCCCACATTGGAGATAGAAATTAGTTTATAAATAAAAGTTTAAAAAAGAGAAAGGCAGTGGTTGGGGAAGGTTTAGGAAGTGTTGGGGTGGGTCTCCTGTGATTTTCATAGTGTTTAAAGAGTAGCAAAGAGGTACAATTATTTGGAATTAACTTTTAGTGACTGAACTGCTGTTTTGTTTTTTGGGTTTTTTTCCTTTGTCTTGTTTTGGAAGGAGGGAAAATTGGAGATATGATAAACACTTTGGGTGAAAATGTGCTTGGTGGGTTTTTTAAAGTCCATTTATTTATTTCAAAAGAGAGGGAGAGAGCATGAGCAGTAGAGGGGCAGACAAAGAGGGAGACAGAGAATCCCAGGCAGGCTTCCTGCTGACAAATCCAACCATGAGATCGTGACCTGAACCAAAACCAAGAGTTGGACGCTTAACCTACTGAGCCATCTGGATGCCCCATGAGACAGCCTCTGCTTTTATAAAATTATGAAAGATTAAGAATTTACTAATTTTCATGAACTTTTTTAATAGAGCCTATACTTAATACTTTGGTAAATCAAAGGAAGTTCTTCATTAATAAAAACATTGGAAAATGGTATTTTTGCCATCAGGCATTATTGTGATCAGATTTTTTTTTAAATGTTTATTTATTTTTGTATTTCTGAGAGAGAGAGAGAGAGAGAGAGAGAGTGAGCATGTGCAGGGGAGGGGCAGAGAGAAAGGGAGACACAGAATCTGAAGCAGGCTCCAAGCATTGAGCTGTCAGCACAGAGCCTGATGCGGGGCTTGAACCCACGAACCTCAAGATCATGACCTGAGCTGAAATCTCACGCCTAACTGACTGAACCACCCAGGCACCCCTGTGATCAGATTTACTAATGCCTTCTTACATAGTTGCCTTCCCTTAACTTGACCTTTTCAGTTTTCTTTCACAGCCATTGTCTAAAAAAATAAGTTTTTACTATCTTTAGAGGTGATGAGTGCCTTAAAAGGTAGTCAGGACTGGACTCACGAAGGCATGAAGACTGTAAATAAAAATGACACAATAAGCTTTTATTCAGTGTTTGTATATGTGCTCTGTTTTGAAGTTCCTCAGTGGTTTTCTGCATTGTAGTTTGTTTGGAATGTGTCCACTGTGATGTCATCGAAATTCAACATTGGACCTATTGGGGTTCGGCAAGACCGTACTTGAGTGTGATTCTGTCCCCACAATTTTTGCCAGAATCACTGGCAAAAAAAGCACAAATCACTATGCCATCCAAATCTCTTTTTTGCAGAGACACTGATAAGATCTCCTGGTGTTATGACACTTAACTCTCTTTTTGGTAATACAGAATTGGTAGGGGAAACATGAATAGTTTTCTTTTGGGAAAACTGGGAAAGGATAGAGAAAAAGATATTAAGGACTTTATTTTGAAGATTCGACCTTTTCCATATTCACACATACCACAGTTACACATCCATTCTTTTTTCAAGTATGCTCTTGAATTCATTCCTCTTAGTAAGTATCTGTGTGCTCTATATCTCATTCTTCAGTTTGGAAAATATTGAAGATGACTATTGGGCTGAAGCATATCCCCAAATCATACCTGTTTGTTGCATCACCTGAACAGAAGGACATAGTAAATACTTGTTTACTAGGAAAGAATGTGAGAGCAAAGATACAAAAGTGGAAAACCTCAGTTTAAACCTAAAATCTCCTTTCCCCTCCCATCCAGTGCTGACTAAAATCAGGAAGTTTCAGATTTTGTACTCTTGGGGAAAGTATTACGTGCACAACTTAAATAAGTATTTATGGAGGATGTTTGTGTAGAGGGGCAATGTGCTAATCTTCAGAGATACAGATATAGTTAAGATACAGGCTTTACATGGAATGTTTTGGAAGAGGGCCAAGTCCAGTCCACAAGTAACTATAAATTCCTTGAAAGTTAGCAATACTGTAGGAGTTCAAAAGGACACACACACACGATTCCCTCTGGATAGGGATGTTAAACACAGCTTCATGGAAGAGATGCATATGGACTGATACAGGATGCTTCAGTGGAGACAATAGCATAAATAAAGCATGAGAACAGAAAGTATGCTTGTTTAAGGGATGATATCTGAAGGACTAGTCTAGAATGACTAGTTTGTCCTAAGTGCTGTGTCTATAATACTTACAATAGATAGCGCTGTAATGCTAGGTTGGGGTTCTTTTATTGGAAGATTTTACCTATAAGAATAAAGAATATGATTCTAATTCATTATATAGTAGGTTGCCTATTAAAATTTTAGAGCTGGGGAATGACATGGTCAGGGTTTTAAGTCATGGCATGTGAACTTGGAATCAGTTGCATGGACTGGAGAGCTATTGGAAGAAGGTGAATGCTAGAGAATAGGTAAGAACTACTTTTTGTTTGAACTAGGTTTGGCACTGGGAATAGAAAGGGCATTGTGTAGGCAGAATCTACAGAATTTGGTGGTTAATGTGATGAGGGAAAGGAAGGTTATCCTGATAACTGTAGCCTGGATTATTAGGAAATGTATTTTATCATTCTCTCATTCATTCATTCATTCATCATTCATTCATTCATTCAGCTTTTATTGAGCATAGTGGTGATTTTAACAGAACAAGGAATTCAACAGGAGGTAGAAAATTTTAGAGTCCGGATGATAAATTGGATTTTGATCATAGTGCTGATAAGATAGCTTTTAGAAGGTATTTTGAAATTTGGTTCTGGAATTTAAGAAAATTTGAAGCTAGAAATAGCTAACATTCTATTAATGGTAATAAACTCATCTATTACATAGACAAAAACCAAAGTACCCTGTTGTCAGGGTCCACATAGATCAAATAATATCAGTATGATAATTTGAGAATTTTTGTTTAAATCTTCTCAGAGTCCTTTTCATAGTTAATTATTACTTCCTGTTTATAGTCAATATTTTATACATCAGAACAGCATAATCACAAATGTGTAGTAAAGGATTAATGTATGATTCCCTTTTTATTCAAGTTTAGATTTAAGTAGCAAGCTATTAGTAAAATAAAGCAACATGTCCTTTTAAGAAGGAATATAAGAAAGTCAGTAAAGGAGATGGACCTCTGTTTAAGTGATCTGAAATACCACCTTATTGTAGAGTGGGCAGTTTACCATAAAACTGTCTTATGAACTTACTTTATTTTTTTTAATTTTATTTTTTTAAATATAGTTTATTATCAAATTGGTTTCCATACAACACCCAGTGCTCATCCCAACAAGTGCCTTCCTCCCTGCCCATCACCCACTTTCCCCTCTCCCTCAACCCCCATCTACCCCTAGTTTGTTCTCAGTTCTTAAGGGTCTCTTATGGTTGTCTTCCTCCCTCTGTAACTTTTTCTGTTAAAGAAACACCTTTTCATTTCAACTTTACATGTTGCTTAGCCAGTAGAAAAGGTCATTTGGAGTTAATGAATATATAAGTTTTCACTAAAACCTTTTAAAAGTTGCTAGAATTATCACAATGTACTGTACTATGCCCTTCTCATAACTTATATACACTTCAACTTTTGTCCCTTTTAGTACAAAACACTTGTTTCTGTGTTAAACCTGTCAGTGGACATTTTTGCAGTGTTCAGTATCTGAAGCCTCATATAAATTGTATCCTCCTCTAAAAAAAAAAATCAACAGGTTAAAATACCACTGGCATATTGTTCAGATTTCATCAGCTTTTTCATCATTGACGCTGGCATTTGTGCAAACAGTGAAATAAAGAGGCTGACATTTACGATTAGTGAACAAAAGGTATCAAATATCAAAAAATGTATGACTTAGAACACTTGATGTAATTTTCATCATGGTGTTATAGGTTAACAATTGAGGAATGTCATTCGTTGAGCATTTTTTTCTTTCTTTTTTTTATGGATACATACCTGGAAGGATGCATCTGTCAAGGAGAAATGTTTATGAAGCACTAATTTTCTGACTTGCACTTAATTCCATGTTTTAAGCAGTGGAGGCTAACAGTGTGCTTTTCAGCATGCATAATAATTGCCTACAGAGTTTGTTGAAACACAGATTCTGAACCCCCCCACCCCCCACCCTAAGTTTGGGCTGGGGCCATCTTCTAACGAGCTCTGAGATAATGCTGATGCTACAAATCTGAGGACCACATTTTGAGTTGCATTATGTTCTTATGTTGCATTGTGACAGTCATTCTAGAATTAGTAATTTAGAAAGCACTTGAAATTATTATATGGAGAAAATGTAAAATCAAAATAAAATGTTCCATATTGGATAACCCATTGCCATAGCACCTCAGCTAGTTAGGATTAAGAGTCCATAATTAAAGCATTAGTTATCAGCTAGATAATTAGTTAGGATATAGATAACACATATTAATCCTGATAATATATTACATGATTTTCTGGATATCATATAGTCACCCAAGTGAGCTTATATTTTCATATCAAGACAGTTTCGCAATTGTTTGTTTGTGTTCACTTTTCTCATCTTCAGTTAGTGACGTGGAGATTTTTTTTTTTAATGTTTATTTATTTTTGAGACAGAGAGAGACAGAATATGAATGGGGGAGGGACAGAGAGGGAGGGAGACACAGAATGGGAAGCAGGCTCCAGGCTCTGAGCCATCAGTCCAGAGCCCGACGCGGGGCTCGAACTCACGGACCGCGAGATCGTGACCTGAGCTGAAGTCGGACGCTCAACCGACTGAGCCACCCAGGCGCCCCAGTGACGTGGAGATTTAAAGAACATAGCTCTGGGGCATATAGGTGGCTCAGTTGGTTAAGTGTCCAACTTCAGCTCAGGTCGTGATCTCATGGTTCATGATTTCGAGCCCCTTTTGGGGCTCTGTGCTGACAGCTCAGAGCCTAGAGCCTGCTTCAGACTCTGTGTCTCCCCTCTGTCTCTCTGCCCTTCCCCCGCTCGAGAACATAGGTCTGTGTAACTGATAAATTTCCCCCAAAATGTGAGGCGGTTAAATAGATCATAAAGTTGTGAATTGTTAAGTCATGTGAGAATAGTAAAATAGCAGTTTGCTAATAAAACTTTGGAGACAGTTACCTGTGTACTGTTATAATAAAGAATCACAGAGTGGCACCTGGGTGGCTCAGTCAGTTAAGCATCCAACTTCGACTCAGGTGATGATCTCACAATTTGTGAGTTCGAGCCCCATGTTGGGCTCTGTGCTCAGAGCCTAGAGCCTGCTTCTGATTCTGTGTCTCCCTCTCTCTTCCCCTCCCCAGCTTGTGCTCCCTCTGTCTCTCAAAATAAATAAACAGTAAAAAAATAAAAAAATAATAATCACAGAGAGACTTTTATTCTCAGCATTTTTAATATTGTGACATATTTATGATATTTTAATTGTGAATGTTACTTTAGTCCTCTGCTCAGCAATACTTTTTAAAATGTTTTAAAGTTTTTAGAGGTTGGCATATAGTACTTAAAAGTAGTAAAACTATATATTTTCATAAAGTAGTCTGTAATTTAAACTTTTCAATAATTTGTATTAGTCTTTGCATTAATTTTCTCTGTTTCTATTTTACTTTTCTTTGTATTAATGAAAGAAATTTCTCATTTTTTTTCTTTATGGCTTGGAAAGATTTTCTGAATTTCTTTAATAATTTTAGACATGTCTAGAGAGGTTTTTCTTTTTTTCTTTAAAGAAGTTTAAAAAAATTTTTTAATGTTTATTTTTGAGAGAGAGAGAGAGAGAGAGAGAGCAAGCATGAGTGGGAGAGAGGCAGAGAGAGAGGGAGACACAGAATCTGAAGCAGGTTCCAGGCTGTCAGTGCAAAGCCTGATGTGGGGCTCAAACCCACGATCCATGAGATTGTAACCTGAGCCAGACTGAGCCATCCAGGCACCCCTAAAGATGTTTTTCTATTCAGAGAATGTCAACATACAGTGAAAAATGCACAGCTCTTAAGTGTTCAGTCGGTGATATTTGATACCATATAGCTACCATCCCAAGCAAGATATAGAATGTGTCTGTTCCTCCAGAAAATTTCCTGTGCCCCTTTGCAGTTAATTTCTAGCCCCAACTTCCCACCTGGAAACCAACTTTTAATTTCTATCACTATAGATTTAGTTTTGCCTAAATTTGAATTTCATGTCAATGTGATCATATAGTATGCACCCTTTTGTTCTTGCCCAACGTAATGTTTTAGATTTTCATCTACGTTATTGAGTATATCATAGTTTTTTTTTCTTTTTGAATAATACTCCCTTATGTGTCGAAATAGTACCAATTATTGATTCTCCTGTTGATAGACTTCATGGTTCCAGTTTTTGGCTAATATGCATAAGGCTGTGAGTATATCCTTTTATAAGTCTTTTTGTGGGCATATGTTCTTATGTTTCATTTCTCTTAAGTAAATATCCAGAAGTGGAACTGCTTGACCACAGAATAGGTATATGTGTGTCTTTATGAGAAATTGTCAAATAGTTCCCTGCCAGCAACATGTGAAAGTGCTAATTATTCCATAACCTCACCAACACTTAGTGTTATCAGTCTTCTTTATTTTAGCCATTCTATTAGGTGTTTAGTAGTATCTCATAATTTTAATGTATATTTTCCTGATAACTAATGAAAAAATTTGAGCACAAGTTCATGTGCACTTTAGTCTATTTATCTATCTTCTTTTGAAAAGTGTCTAAGCTTTTTCTCCCTGATTTTTAAATAGTATGTCTTTTTATCATTTGTAGGATTTTTTTGTTGTTGTATATTCTAGATGCAAGTCTTCTGTTAGATATATATTTAGTGAGCATTTTTTTAAACCAGTCTGTGGCATGTCTGTTTTATTTATTTACTTTTAAAAATTATTATTTATTTATTTATTTTTGAGAGAGAGAGGGTGTGAGTGAGGGGCAGAGAAAGAGGGAAAGAGAGAGAATCCCATGGGGGCAGAGAGAGAGGGAGAGAAAAAGAGAGAATCCCATGAGGGGCAGAGAGAGAGGGAGAAAATCCCATGCAGGCTCTGCACTGTCAGCATGGAGCCTAAAGCAGGGCTTGAGCTCACCCGAAGCGGGGCTCGAGCTCACAAACCATGAGGTCATGACCCGAGCTGAATAGTCACCCAGGTGCCCCTATTTGTTGTTGTTGTTGTTGTTGTTGTTTTATATAGAGAGAGAGAGCAAGTCAAGGAGAGGGGGCAGAGAGAGAGAGAGAGAGATTGTTAATTAAGCAGGCTCCATGGTCAGCATGGAGCCCAGGGTCGGACTCAATCCCACCACCCTGATCATGACCTGAGCTGAAATTAAGAGCTGGATGCTCAGCCAACTGAGCCACCAAGGCACCCCTTGTCTATTTTCTTTTTTATTTCTTTTCTTTTTTTTTTATTTTTGAGAGAGAGAGAGTATGCACAGGGGAGGGGCAGAGGGAGACAGAGGATCTGAAGCGGGCTCTGTGCTGACAGCAGAGCGCCTGACATAGGGCTCAAACTCATGAACTGTGAGATCATGACCTGAGCCAAAGTCGAATGCTTAACCAACTGAGCCACCCAGGTGCACTCCCCCCACCATCTTTTTTTTTTTTTACATTTTTCTAACTTAAATTTTAGTTCGGCTTTGTCTACTTTCTTAATGGTGTCTTTGCTGAGCAGGAAGTTTTAAAATTTGATGAAGTTCAATTTATCCATTTTGCATCATTATTTTTTCTTTTTGTTTTCTGTCAAAGTACTCTTTCCCTACCCCAAGGGGTAAAAATATTCTTATGTATTTCCTTCTAGAGGCTTTATGGTTCTGTGTTTTACATTTATGTCTGTGATATCATTCATCTTGCTTTAATTCTTCTGTATGGAATGAGATAGAGATTGAAGTTAATTTTTTCCACATGGCATCCAGTTGTTTGAGTTTAATTTATTGAACTGCCTTGGCACCTTTGCTGAAAATCATTTGAATATATATATATATATATATATATATATATATATATATACACACACACACACACATATATATATATATTGAATATATCATACATATCAATTGAATATATATATTGAATATATATATATTTAGCACCTTAAATGACATACTTATCTTCTTGCTAATAATTACCATTTGTAAATTGTACTCTGTATCATGGAATAAAATTTACTGCATTCTCATACCACAAAGATTAGACCTAAAAGCCTCAGATGGTGACTTGCTAATTTAAAATAGCAGTGAGGAAAAATACTGAGTTAGTAAGAAATTGAATTATGCTTTGACTATCATAGACCTGATACAGGACTCAATAAAATTTAGTGGTAGCTTTTAGTTTTGGGTAGCCAGGAACTAATTCTTGATTTTGTACGGCTTTCTTGGTAAGGCTTCTTGCACAAATCTTCACACAGTGGTAGAGGAATAGGTCAGCTAGAGAACTTTAATTGGTAACAAACGTTGTTTTGGGTTTTGGATATTACTTAAATAGCCTAACTGTAGGGACTGCCTAAACCTCAGTATGGGAATGACTTTTATGAACATTATTTGGTAAATCATGGCCATAAAAAGATAAAACAGTAAAGCTTTAGTTTTCCTTTCTTTAGTCATTATATTAATGAACTTAAACATTTAAATGTTGATAACTGTTAGATTTGGTATAGGAAGAGAAATAGTTTGCCAGTGGGAAAATGGAAACCTCATTCTCTGTTTGCCCTATAATCTTTCTCTCAGCGTGCGTGATGTTTTTCTGTGTGACCAGATATCACAATAGCTTTTGCTCTACTAGTGAGGATCATCAGCAGTGTGAAAGAGTTCAGCATGAAAACAAATTCACTGTCAAAACCACTAGTCTACATTATGATTAAAATGCTTTGTGAATTCTGGATTGAGGATTGAAGTCACTTTACTTCATTTTACTTGCCACAATTCATTGAGTGACTTTGGCCTTAGCAACTTGGGTAATACATGACATTGTACCTATAAAATTTTTGTGTTTCACTGTCTCTAGTCAGTGAAAGAATTTAAGTGACTGTGCCATTATTAATTGACAAGTATGTGAAACTAACCATATTAATGTCATGAAATGTAAATCTGGTGACTTGCCTGTTTTATTATAAACATTTTGAAGAAAAAGAGTAAGTATCAAAGGGGAAAAACTAGTCTAGTTCAAAGGTAATTACTAAGGTAACTTTTAAAATTAAAATATGTTTTGTAATGTATTTGATAAAGCATTCAGAGTAATTGCTGGTGGAAAATTCTGGTTGAAAACTATCAAGTGGTTCTTTGTTTACTTGAGAATGAAAAAAATTACATATTTGAGTATCTGCTACTGTTATCCCCACATTATTTAAGTGACCTGTCTCTACATCTAGATAACCTTTCCTCACTTATTTGTTGAAAGGCTACTGAACTGCAAATGACATATTGATTCTTTCAGAACTGATAGATAAAGAGAAGGGAGAACCACGAAGAATGTAGGGAAAAAGAGGAGATAATCTAAGTATCCAGTAAGCCAAATTTACATTCGCATTTGAGAATTGATGAATTGGCATAAAACTTTCTTTTTTGACCAAATACTTTAAAGAAATTACTGCATATTGAAACCTTTTTAAACATTTCTTAGATTTAGAAAACACAAGTGAGAAAGATTTACTAATGAATTAATTTACATTCAAATGTTTCGGTGAGTTCTTTAAAGTTGTTTCTTACCAATCTGCCCTAGAATAACCATTTTTCAATAAAAGTTTATGTTTGGGGATTTATAACTTTAAAATCTTTAGGGCTGAGCTGGAAGATGCAAGATATTTATTTTCAACTATGATTGTATAATCATAAGATTTCATAAGAAAAAGCTAGTAGTTCGTTTGCAGTGATCTCCATGGCCAAGCACATTGTATAAGGAAAGCTTCAGACTCTGCATAGTTTGTGCCGTCAGGTCCTGCTTATCTGCACGTACCTATTTCTGTTTGTGTTAGTCATCCTCTCTAGGTAAATTGTCCATGAGACCAGTGATTCCATCAGCAAATTATCCAGAAAATGCTGTCTTTGCATGTTGTGACAGATCATGTCACTGGTGAATTTATAGCTACTCCAGTGGTCTAATTAACCTGGCAGTTGTCTCCTGTGCCCAACACTGTTGTCTCGTTGCCTTGGCATCTTAGTTTTCATCTTCCCATTACCTTCTTTCTTAACTGAAACTTAGATTTACAAGTTTGTTTTGTTTTGTTTTTGTTTTTTCTTTTTACCTACTCACGTCACCCTCTTTACTCATCACCCCCCTCTTATTTTTGATTGGCAGTATCATCCAGATAAACAAAGTGCAGATGTGCCAGCAGGAACAGTGGAGGAATGTATACAGAAGTTCATCGAAATTGATCAGGCATGGAAAATTCTAGGGAATGAAGAGACAAAAAAGGAGTATGACCTGCAGCGGCAGGGTAGGTATTTGTGCTGAGGGGCCACAGCACACTGACGCCCTGAGGCATAATCCACGGCCATTCCTGGGGAGCCATCTCCAGCATTTGGCAGAGTTATTGCCTTCTTTACTCCTACCCCACCATCACGATTTTCAATTATGTCCTACTCTTAGTAGTGATGAATCACGATTTTCAATTATGTCCTACTCTTAGTAGTGATGACTGTGTATCCATTGAGAAATTAACAAGACTACTACGGGATGTGGCTCTTATGAAGCCACGAAAGCTACTTCCCTAACTAATGAAAAGTGCTTAATTATACATTTCTAATTAATAGGTTTTCTATGTTTAATAACTTCTTTTTATTATATTTAATTATGTACTGATTACAGTTTTAACTGTAGTACTTTTAACAATGTATACTCTATAAATGACAGCCTAAAGAAAGGTACTATATGGGATAACATCATAAAGCACTCTGCTGTCTTTGAGTTTGTTTTAGGCTAGTTTCATGATTGTCTCCTGGATAAACTATTCTTTATAAGATTGCTATAAATGGCATTTTAGGAATGCACACTTCCTAAGCAGTTGTAAGTCATTTCTTTTATGCATTTTAGAAAATAGCTTCCTAAAACAGTGACAAGCTCTTGTGAGAAAGAAAGGGAGAAATGTAGGTCAGGTTTGTCACACATAGACTGCGGTTACACGAAGTGATAGGCTGTCTTTCTGCACTGGCCTTGGGATAGGAGCCCCTCAGTCTTCTATTTGAACCTTCAATATGCACCCTGCATGCTAATGGGAGGAGTCAATAATCAGTTACAGCCTGTGGGGAAAACACTCAATTGCACTCTGCAATAGCGCACCAGGTTCAGCATTGACTCATATGTGTTGATAAAAGCTGAGTCTCTGTAGTTGCTTATTGAATGCCCCCCACCCCCCACCATGCCCTACACTGGCACATCATCAATCCTAACAAAATGATTTTAAGGCTTCTACTACTAAAGTTATGAAGATTTGATTTGAGAAACTAGGCTTACTTCTCTAAAGCACAGCATTATAGGATGAAGCCAATGATATATATGGAATATCCATATTTATTTTCAGAGGGAATTGTACTGATAAAATTAAGTATTACTCCCAGGCAGTGTTTGATACCTTTATGTGTAAAGACTTCACGAGCTATTAGTTTATATCTTGGCGTGTTTAATAGTGATTTTCATCATACTCTTCAGCTCTAAGGCCCTTCTGCTTCAGTTCTAAGGCCCTTTTGAGCTTACTTTTTAAAAATATTAAGAAACTGATGAGTATAATTTGCAGTGAATTTGGACTTATTTTTAATATGGCTTGAATATTGGGTCTTCTATTTGGTGCATATACAAGCATCTTTCAAATGCTGTATTTCTTTTGTAAATGTGTTTTACCTCTGGCAGAAGAATGTAGAGGTGGTTCCATTTGAGGGTGAATTCTATTTATAGGTTTTTAACCTTGGTTCACGTGAAAGAATTTCTGTGAAAAGTACTGAAACATACACGATTGTGTTGTGTGTGAGAAGTTACGTCTGTGCTTTTGCACATCTTTACCAGTCTTTCCTTTGTAAGTGTATTTGCTTCAAATAGGGATAGTCCACGCAACTGTATTTTGAGAGGTGTAGAGTATGAGCTGTCTCTGTTGCTCTGCATTTTCCCACTCCGCAGCCTTTTACTGTTAAGAACCTGTCAGTAAAACTGAGTAGGAGCCCGCTGGCTAAAGAGAAAAAAGGCAGGGAGAGATCAGGAATAAAAAATGAATCTCTCTTGGTGAGGAATAGGGTGTCAGTAGACCCAAATAGAGAGAAATAGGAAACAGGGTTAAAAGTGAGCAATGGAATTACATGAAGGAAAGTTTTAAAAAATGTTGTAAGAACAAATAATCAACATCTTCACACCTTTCTCATTGCCTTTGAGAAGTCCTTGGAAATGTGGATTTCTTTTGAGCTTTGAATCCTTGGTTTTAAGGTTTTTTTAAGGGAAGGTAACGGCAGCCTATTGCATCACAGGAGACTATCAAAGGTCACTGATAGCCACAACATTTAGACAAAACAAATACAGGGAGAGTTGGGCCTGATTCATGATATGGATAAATAGGCCCACCTTCTGCTTGGAATTTATATAATATCCAGTTTGCTTTGCAGGTTTTTTCAAGCACATCCTATGAGTACAGTAGAGGTACAACTTTTTATGACATTTTAATATGTCAAATCTAAGTGCTAAGTATTTCCTTCATTACCAGTGGCTGCAAATAGTGATAATGCTTTATTTCAGTTTTAAATTGACATTGGATTGCTGTTTAGATAAGTAGAAGTCTCTTATCCAAATATAACTTGCTGTTTTTAAGCCTTTCATATGAGAGCTATTTTTAAGAATTTTGTAATAAAACAAGTTTCATATTGTCATTTCTCTTGAATGCTGGCATTAATTTTTCCTTCTTGACCCATCTTCAGTAATTGGCTCCTCAAAAGAAGGAAATGAACTTGAACTTCTAACAGTGAGGATTTAGATTTGATAGAAGGAAAACCTTTGAGAGTGATAATTTGTTAAAGACCAGGATAGGTTACCAAGAGAGAGAGAATTTGTTATAACCAGGTCAAAGCACTCTTTTTTTCTGGGTCACCCCCTGGGGACATGGAAATAGCTTTGTTACACAGAACTCTTTTTTGTATGTGTTGATAGTTCATTATAGAACTTTCTTTTCATAGGGTGTGCTTTAAATATATTTGTTTCCCACCTTCCATGAACTTGGAGTATAAAATAAATTTGAGCTCTGTAATACTTGGGAAGGAGGTAGGAGATATTTTATTGGCTGATGTGGAATGCTTTCTCATATTTCACAGCTCAAAGTTGGTGCTCTGGTGTAAGGAGAGCCTCATCAATATTGCCCATAACCATTTATTTCTGTAAAACGTCATTTACAGGGGCCCTTGGTGTCTGTATTTCTTTGCTTCGCAAAAGATATTATCAGATGAGTTCTAATAAAAAAAAAGTCTAGCTATGTAAAGTACATACATTTTTTTCTTCCTCATTTCCACGTATCTATTCTTATTTGATAGTTCTAGGGCAATGTTGGCCAGGCTGAAGAAAAGCAAATCTAAAAAAGGATGAATAATATTCAGTTCCCAGATATTTTACATTTTGAAAGCAGTGTTAACTAGTGAATTTAATCAATTAGTTCCAGTTGGCAATTTACCTTATTGTTTCTAAGGATGCTTCCAAAGACTTGCTTCCCATGTTCCCTTGAAAGGCATGTAGTTATTCAAGATTAGGCTTCAGACAACCATATGAGCACTTTGGAAAATCTTTTCAGGATCTGTAAAATGTTTATATGAATAATATCTTTGAATAGATTTTGGTGCCTTTATAAATCTTATGGGGAGTTTTCTGATATATTAAACACATTAAAAAACACATCAGAAGTATATCATGGGAAAATAATAGGAATTGTGATTCAGTTGCTTTGTAATGTGACAGTCACACAGATCTCTAATGTCTCAGTGGCTGTACAGAGTGACATGGCTAATGAGGTAGGTTGACTTCTTTGTGACCTGAAGTGGAACAAACCTTCAAAATGGTTTCAGTCAAATTAATAAAAATAAACCGCCAAATGAAGTCAGTCAAATTAAATAATGTTTAAAAAAAAAAAAGTGCATTGTGTTTGGGATCCTTCCTTGGTGGTATATTATTTTATACTAAGATGTATCTTGGTGTTCTATTAGTATATTATTTTGGTAAGGTGGAGTCTTTGTGTTATACAATTGGCCAAGTACCTGGATACCCAAAATAGCCTGGCTCAGAAGGAGATTAGGACAGACATTGTAAAGTCAGTGTGTCTTTACTCAAAGCTAATCAGCTACTCTCCCCTAGCTAGATACAAAAGGTCACTTCTGGTGTTGTATTTTACAATTTACCTCGTCCCTTTTATTAGGATAAATATTTGAGAATGGAAGATTAGGAAATAAATTCTGAGCCGAATATGGAAAATATCTAAACACCACCAACTTTATGTATCAACTTGTAATTTCTTAGTAAGAGCACCAAATAAGGACCTTCCTGAAAGCAAGTTAATGCTAAAGACTGATTAACTCCATAAGAGTGGAAATAACGCTTTTAAATGTAGATAATATGAATCTGAGTTACGAATAATGACTTAAGGCCAGGAGATATTTGTGTAGATTATGTGCTAAAACTGACCCTTAACAAAATACTTGTATTAGTCAAGTTAGAGTTTCCATCTGTGGTCATATCAGTATTTCCATTTGATTTTAGGAATTTGAAAATTGGCTGTAAAAATGTGCTTCAGGTAAAATTTGAACATAAGCATCAGGGGGCATGTTTTGTTTTGTTTTGTTTTGTTTTGTTTTGTTGACTGTTTCTGGGAAAAGTATGTGAAATGATGCAGAAAATCCATCTGGACAGTTAGGGACTGGCACTTTCTTCAGATGGAGAAAAGAGTATAGACAAAACTTTTTGTGAGGGTCCTGCTCCATCTTATTTGTCATAAGAAGGTGACTACTCATGTTTATCTGTTACTTTTACTTGAATGCAAATAACTTTTTTGCAATAAAAATTTATTTTAAGATCCTTTCTCAATGGTTTAAATAAAAAATTTGACTAGTTTGGAAGAATGAATGTTATGGGAACCTATGGGCAAGACTACACTTATAATTCTGGTATAGTTGGACATATTGGGAGTTCTGATTTAATAATAGAGAAAATGTAAGATTTTAGGAAATTTGTGCCTCCCATTTTAACTTCACTCTCAATTTCTACTTGGGTACTTGATCCAATTGAAATCAATGAGTCTTTTTTTGTTTTTTGTTTTTTTAAGTGTTTACTAATTTTCGAGAGGGGGGCGGTGCGCAGAGAGAGAGGGAGACACAGAAGCCAAAGCAGGCTCCAGGCTCCAAGCTGTTAGCACAGAGCCCCATGCGGGGTTCGAACTCATAAACAGTGAGATCATGACCTGAGCTGAAGTCGGACGCTCAACCGAGCCCCTCAGGTGCCCCAAAATCAGTGAGTCTTAACCCAAAATAGGGTTACCTTTCTCAGTGCTTATTTTTTTCTTTCAGACTTGAAACTTTCGTTTCATATTACACACTGATTACTTCTACTTTGCTCAATATACAACCAATGAATTAGAAATGAGTTTTGACATTTCTGTAATTTTTTTTTTTTCTGTGTGATCTTTTTATTCTCACAGCTACCATGGTAGTCCATACCCAGAGTAGAACACATACGCATATTATTTCCATAGCTGCTAATTGGCCTTCTACAGAGGTTCACATTTTGATTGGTCTAGCTTTCTTTATTCTCACTCCTCTGTTTAAGAACTTTTATAACCACCCTCTCCCCAACCCAACATTTTCCCATTCAGCTAGAATTTAAATGGAACAGAAGCTTTGAAGTTTGTTCCTAATTACTTTTTCAGCCTTGTCACCAATCACAAACCTAATGTGAATCTTCTTCCCTGGTTCATTTAGGGGCTCTCAAACACATATGCTTATGCTGTTTGTCATGACTCAGAACACCCTCCCATTCTGATTCTTCCCAGTTTTTTTTGTTCAAGTTTGAACTCAAGATCATCAATCCACCTCCCACCTCCCAAAGAAAGCTTTCCCTGACATTCTAATCTGCCATCATTTCTAATCTCTGAATCTAATGTACAAATTAATTATTTTGCACTTTTTCTCTGCGACTCCTATCTTTCAGTTTTGTTTGATACTTCGGAAGGACAATAATTGTGTGGACCATGGCTTTGATAATAATGGGCTGATAATAATGGGCTGATTTTAATGGGACCGACAATAGCCAAGTACATCAAACTTAACACTGTTACAAATCCACACAAGGTCAAGAGTTGCTACCTTCCTACACTGTGGTACTTGAGGCTTTCCCCCACTCATAATGGATTACTCTTTAGTCATTTTCTTATGGTCTGTTATGAACAGGTCAACACAAGCATTAGGAGATAACAATTAAAAGAGCTACTGTTTATTGAGCACTAGATCTATGGTAATTGTCTTTCAATCATTGTTTAACAGCCTCTAAAGGAAGATATTAATACCTGCTTTCCAGAGAAAGATTCTGAGGTTCAGAGGGGTTAAGTAATTTGACTAAGGTCACATGGCTAGTAATTGATAGAGGGGAAATTCAAAAGTCATTCTCTGACTTTTAATCATTGTGCTGGGCTGTCAAGTTTTGAATAGGTGTGTACAACCTACTATTTTTAGTTCCAGATAATCAGGAGTGAGTTCCTATTTGAGGGTCAGAATGAGAGGCCAGGCTTACTTGTAATGCTGTTCTACCTGCTGTGTACTGAAACGTGAAATTCAGTTTCCGGTCTTCATTTGGTATCTTTCACGAGCACTGGGTTGACACTCAGTTTATAAAAGCCCCACAGTTCTCCAAGTCCATAATTAAACTCCCAAGTTTTTAATTTTTCTTTGATATGGAAAGCCTTGCAAGTGACTCTTTAATTTCATCTGGGAAAGGATTATAGAGCTTTCTGATTTAATGAACAGGTTTCAAATTAAATGTTGCCTGATTCTGAATCTCTTTTATCAAGGTAGAGACTGTTCTAAGAACAGAGACTGTTAAGGACAAGGAAATTGATTTCCTTCCAGTTAGTTCCTATATGAAAATTTTAATTATGTATAGTGAAGTGATTTTTAAGAATGAGGTGATTGTTTAAAATTAAATTACTTGGGGCGCCTGAGTGGCTCAGTCGGTTAAGCGGTAGACTTCGGCTCAGGTCATGATCTCGCTGTCTGTGAGTTCGAGCCCCGCGTCGGGCTCTGGGCTGACAACTCAGAGCCTGGAGCCTGTTTCTGATTCTGTGTCTCCCTCTCTCTGACCCTCCCCCGTTCATGCTCTGTCTCTCTCTGTCTCAAAAGTAAATAAACGTTAAAAAAAAAAAAAATTTTAAAAAAATAAAATAAAATAAAATAAAATAAAATAAAATTAAATTAAATTACTTGGTTTTAAAACAGCAAGATGCTAAGAGAAAAACACTGCTCTTAGCTTTTAACACACAGATGACTTAAAGCTTTAAGTGTGAAATTAAGTATTTTAAGACATAAAAATAAATACAGTAGACTAATTGCTAAATGAGAGCATTCTGGGGACTTGATCGCTTGGGTAAGTTACGACATTGCTAAACATGAATAGTAGGGACTGAACTACGGATGGACTAGATCTTTTGGCCAGTATTGGGTTGAATGAGACTTGTGATATCTCAGCCATAATGAATAAAGTTAAATTCCTCTCCACCACAGCTTTTTGTTGCTGTTATTTATTTTTACGTATTTATTTGAATTGTAGCTTTAGTTAGAAAAGGTTTCCTGGGATTAGGAAATGTAATTATTAGGCAGCAAAGAGTTGTTTTAGAAATTTTACTATCATTAGGAGGAAGCTTTAAAAGACTGGAATGCCATTGTCTTGTAAGAAGTAAGAAATATTTATTGATTCCCAAATGGAGCTGAAAAAAACCTTTCCTCTTTTAGAAAGTTGTGAATGACCCAGCGAGAGCTCTAGTAAGCTTTACTGAACCAAGCTGCTAATAGTTATTTAATGTTATTCTTCAGTGTGAAAGAATCTCCCTAGATTTTCCTTTTAATCTCTTTGAATTGCAGGCTCATAAACCTCTCTGATGAGTCCTGCCAGTGTTTTCTCAGATCCCACTGTTGAGACAATGGAACCACAGAATTCTTTCACCTCTTGTTGTCAGACAAATCCAATAGAACACAAGGTCATAAGGGCCTATACTTCTGAAGGTTGAAAGATTCTTTTCCAAGTAACCACATAAATTATTTGATTTTATCATTATATTCCTCAGGAATCTCTCTTTATAATTCATTGCTTTCTGTACGTACATAAATTCGGATCTTTTTCTTGTCTCCATATTTGGCTAAGCTGTGGGTACTGCACAGGGTGTGAGCAGGCCTACATACCTTAGGAAAAGCTAAGCCCGTTTCCTTCAAAGAATTAGGAATCATGTAGTGTAACTGGACTTAAGATAGAGTACCCAAAATGCCAGGCATTGTGTTTTCCTTCCAAATGGCTGGGTTTGCTTGTTTTTATTACCATTCTGTGGCTAAGATTGCAGATTTAAATCTTGGATCTATTCCTTTAATTAAATCACTTTCGAAGTCAGTTTATGTTTTCTCAACATTTTTAGTAGTGTCATGTTAACAGGAAAATTTTAAGATAGGATTTACATTTCCAGATACCTATTGAAATATTGTAATGAGAAAAAATATTTATAATATGTAATAGTTAAAAGGAACTTACCTATTTTGCAGATGCCATGCCTGATTAGTAGACAATTATCAAAGCTAATTACAAGGTTCCTGTGAGTTACTTTACAGGCTAGGGAGGAATTAAGTTTTCTAATTATAACTACAATGGTGGACAAGCAGAGATCATTGTTTAGAAAGAAAAAAAAAAACAACATTGATTTGTTTGTGCTCCTTCCTTGTAATCGTAGTTAGTAGGGGGGAGGTTGCTGTTGCCTCACTCCCTGGACACCTGCCTCTCAACAAAAGATCGTGGTCACCTCCCCACCCCCTACATTTAGATTCACCTTTTAGTTGTATGTACCCCCTCAGCTCATTATACAATTCTCCAGGGATCCAATCTCCCTGAGTTAATCACCCCCAGCCTTTTTAAGAAGTTGTTAGATTACCATCTTTTCAAGAAACACACACTTTCTTATGAGGCTTTTAACTTCTTTCCCCTAACTTTTGTTTCCTTATTTCTATTAAAAAGTATAGCTATTGGAGGCTTAACACACTACCTTTAAAACTTTTTGTTGAACTATACCTACAGAGACGTGCACCAGTCCTAAGTGTCCAGCTTGATGGATTTTCACAGTAAACGCATCCAACTAACCAGCACCCAGAAGGCCCTGCAACTCCTTCTAGTCACTACTCTCCCCCCACACCTAACACCACAGTGTCACCCAACAGCAGAGTAGTTTTGCCTGTTATATTTCAGAAAATGGGGAATCGCCTGGTGTGTTCTCTTTTGTGTCAGATACGACTTTTAAAATCAGAATTCCCACAAAAACTTGGACAGTGTCCACATAATATTGAATTATCAGATAAAACATATAAATGTTTAGATCGGCCACAGAACATGAAAATATTTTTTAGTATACTTTTAACTCTGACTTGGGAAAGTACTCTTTGCATTCTATTTCCCTCTTATGAGATATCATCTAAGTTGACCTTTCAACTTAAAATAGGTAGCTAAAGTTACTGTACATTAAGAAGAAAAAAATAATAAAAAGGTAAAAGCCACTGTTTTTGAGTAGGTGGAATAATAGAGTTCCATATGAAATAATAACTAGGTAAGAATAACAATAGCTTCCTAATAGAGAAGCAGAAAAATATGAAGCTGACTTCCTCGGCAGTTATCTTTTCCAGTTATTTCTCACTTTTTATTTTAAAATAGAAAATAGCATAATGGATATATAGGAATGAGTTGTCTTTTTCTATAATTGCTGTATTGCAGGTGTCCAAGATAGGTTGGATTAAAAAGGCTTATTCATCTTATCAACTCTGCCTTGTCTGATTTGCTTTGATTTCAGAATTACTTAAGATCTAATAAGATACCCTGGAATATAGGCAGCTTGATTGTAAATTATTTACATATGTTTTTCCCCTAATTATAATCTGTTAAGTGCCAATTACCCCTACTCCTCAAATCTAAAACAATGTTTCATTTCCCCATTCAAGCAAACTACCTTAGTCATTCTTTGTAAGGAAGTAAAACATGTGATTAAGATTTTTTTTCTCTATCCATGGGACTTCCAGGGAGAAGTTTTTAAAAATTAAAATACTGAATAGCCTACAGCCAGTGTACCTTATGTAGAATGTGGAAATTGTTTTGTTCAGAAATCACTTCACATACTGATACAGTGTGCATATGCTATTCAGTGGGCCCCCGACATGGAGGGGCTACACCTGGCCACTGGGCAATGTCTGTATCTTTGGATTTTAGGGCCACTTTAATAGACTGTTGGTACCCAGTAAATATGAAGTGATGTAATATTTGACATACTTAACAGAAAACAATAGTGAGTTCAAAATATTGTAAAATTTTTTCATCTATTTTAAAATTGTGTAACTCACCAATAAATTTGAACAGGCAGTTATTAAATATAATTAAATTGTAGGCATTCTCACATGGAACAAAGGAAAGCAGTCTCAGCAAGTGAACAAGAGACTAGTGAGACAGCTAAAGAAAATTTCATTGGGGTGAGGGGTGGATTTTAGAAGTTTCTTTTAAGCACTGACTTCTAGAAGAACAATACAAGCATACGTGAAGTATAACATGCCCTTAAAAACAAAGACAAATGCTTATCTATAGTGGCTTCCTTTGTCCCAGAGTATACTTGTTGTAAGCAAGGGCACGCGCATGCTTTTACCACCTAGACCATACTTTTACTAAATTTGGTTGGAATTTCGGGCTTCTTTGGACCTTCCACCTGTACGGAAAACTTAAGCCTAGGAAGTAGCAATAGAACATCAACACAATACAGTTGTATTATATGGTTATTGAAATCTTTTATTAAAGTATTGTCTTTAAGTTTCCTACGACTCTGTTGAAAGCAATTAAAATCAGATGACAAACAGCCCCCTACATTTGGTTAGAGCTTTATTCTTTTTTTTTTTCTTTTAAGTAAGCTCCATGTCCAGTGCAGAGCCCAACGTGGGGCTTGAACTCACGACCCTGAGATCAAGACCTGAGCTGAGATCAAGAGTTGGATGCTTAACCATCTGAGCCACCCAGGCGCCCCTAGAGCTTTATTCTTTAAAGCACTTTTGGCCTCATTTCATTTGATTAGAACAACACCCTGGTGTTGGTCTACTCTGACTGCCATAAGCAAATTCCATAGACTGGGTGGCTTAAATAACAGAAATTTATGTGTCATAGTTCTGGAGGCTGCAATTCCAAGATCAGGGTGCCAGTCAATATGGTTTCTGGTGAGGGCTCTTACTGGCTTGTAAATGGCCTCTTTGTTGCTGTGTCTTTATATCCTACTTTCCTTGGTGCCTGTGCATGGAGATAAACCTCTCTTCCTCATCTTAATAAGGCTACCAATTCTATCGGATTAGGACCCCACTCTTGTGATCTTATTTAACCTTAATTACCTCCTAGAAGGCCTATCTCCAAATACTTCAACATATGAATTTGGGGGGCACACAATTTGGTCCATAACAACCCTTCTGAAGTAGCTAAGAGATAACTCAGTATATCTAAGGTATATTTCTAAGGTTAGAAAGCTAGTAAGATTTTACAACTAAGGTTCAAATAGTTACTTTTGCCCAACTCCACGCTGCCTTCCTTAGTTACAGGTATAGTTTATCTGACAAAAAAATTCCCTTTCACAAAATAGAGGTCACTAGTTAATCACAAGGAATTATCAAAATCAATTCTGTGGTTTTTGCTTGTTCAATGTTTGTGGAAAATAGGATAGATTTTGACTGTTAAGGCTTATAAGAAGTGGACTATTAGGTAGCCTTAAAACTGCTGTCAAAAGTGGTAAAATGAGTTTTTAAATGGTAAGTAAAGTAGAACTGTAGTCCCCAGGCTGGAGTTGTCTTTTCAGCATTCTTCATAGTTATGATTAAAGTATCAAATTAAGCATCTCTTTATATTTTACAGAAGGTGATCTAAGAAATACGGGACCAGTAGATGCTCAAGTATATCTCGAAGAAATGTGTTGGAATGAAGGTTGAGATTTTTTCTCTTGACTACAGTAGAGAAAAATATTAGAGATTTTCTTTAAGAAGAAAAACTCTCATGGGATATTTGGTAATCTTAAAAAAATAGAATAACTTGGCCATATATATATATATATATATATGTATAAATATTTTTGTTTCATTCTAAAGGTCCATTATTGACCCATTTCCAGTTATGTTTTTTTTTATTTTATTTTTGAGAGAGAGAGAGAGCATGAGCTGGGGAGGGGCAGAGAGGGTCAGAAGTGGGCTCCATGCTGACAGCAGAGAGCCCAGTGTGGAGCTCAAACTCATAAACCGCAAGATCATGACCTGAGCCAAAGTCGAACACTTAACTGACTGAGCCACCGAGGTGCCCCTCCAGTCATTTTTCTATTCTAATTAGATGTTAGGTACATAAAGTTTCATGAGATTTTCTTTTTTACATGATTTGGGTTTTGGTTTACTCCCCACTAGTATAATAGGGAAAATAATTTTTTCCATCCTCCTGTGTTATTTGAGATGAATCCCTATTAGAATTTTTATTTTTGTTTCTTTATATGGAATCACAAACTGTCAGGGCAGGATTCCTAATACTACACTCTCCTGCTTGGAACTTGGTTTTTTACCCACCATGAAGTCGTTCTTTTTCCCTTTTCTATTATATTTTTTAAACAAATCTAATTTCTCTAATCTTCTGATAGTTTTGTGAATCAGTCTGGTTAGACACTGTGAAGTTCCTTCTACGTTCATGTTTCTCTGGACAAGTGAAGAAAATCTTACTAATTCCTAGAATTTTTATATACTTTATTCCTAACACTTTATTGTTTAGCCTGGGGTAAAAATTCCCTAGGGGTTTATAAAAATTTACTAGTGAGTATGGTTAGGTAGAAGATAAATAGCTCATCCTTCCTGAAAAGAAGTTTACTGGAATATTTTTTTTAATGGCAAATTTTTGACTTCATGCTCTTAGATGGGTCACAGGCTGTTGACTTAGGAGGAGAATCATGTTTCTGCCTATAGGCCACTGTGCTCCTGAAGTGCCAAATGAAATCATAGTGTATAAATTCTCAGTGAATGATTGGGAAATTTGAGGTTTTGTGTACCTGGGGCTCCCAGGGGTTAATAATGGTTTCATCAGAGTAAACGAGAGAACTGCTATGAACACACTAGTGACATAGGATCTGGTGAAAGACTTCTTTTAGTTCATGGAGGGGACAGACTAAAACATGTCATTTATCAAGGAGACCTGCCCAACTAAATTTATTTTTTGAAAATATAGTATTGGTACCTCATCAGTCAGTATTGGGTGTATGTGTGTTTAATCTCTTATTAGACAAATTCTTCTTGCTGCAGTTGATTTAATTAATATATTTTGTTTCCTAATGATTCCTGAGAATATGAAATAGCCAAACTGGTTTTTGTAATTTTTCCTTCAGTAGCCTTTTAAAAATATGAATAATATTAGATTTTATTTTAAATGAATATGGATTGGTGGTTCAAGCATCTGTTCAGTCAACAAATGCAATGAGATTTCTGATACAAATGTAAAAAAACAAGATATTAAAGGGAAATGTACAATATGAAATCGTCAAGTTATAAATGTGTCACTGTCCTTGGGATTCCCTTAAATAAACTGGACAGTGCAGAAGATATAGAAGAATCCTAACCACAGCCAATGAATCAGTTATAAGAAGCTACAGTGAATCTTAAAAGTATAAGACATATTTTGACACTTATTTCAATTAATGTTTTTTTTTATATATGAAGATGGAAATAATCCTTATTGTTGAGAGATAATCCTTAAGAGAACATACTGAGCAGCCAACAGCTGCATGAAGCTGTTATTTTTGCAAGAATATTAAAAACCAGTAATGTAAATTCTGCCATTGAATTTGCAATTTCGAATTGTTCTTTGCAATTGAAAAGAGCATTCTTGACAGATGCAGTTCAATACCAAGTGTGATCAACTGGGCAAATAAGAAATCGAAGATTCCTTCATAGCCATTTTCAGAATAGCCTTGGAAAGTGAAGATCCTGAGCAGGAGAAAAGTGGATGAAGCCTTACATGGTAGACATAGCCACATTACCATCTTCTTGACCCAAGGACAGTATGAAACAGTGCATTTTACTATGCTTAAAAGGCATCCCTAAAGAACTGTTGAGGGAGTGAAATTAACCTTTTCCCCTTAGAGTTAGTCTGTTTCACAACTTGGTCATTTTGCCTTCAATGTATTTAAAATGGTTTCTGTGAAGATATCACTTTGTTAAGTGATAGAATAATACAAGAAGAAACGTAACAAGATGTGAATTTTTAGTGAGCATTAACATTTGGAATCCTCTATGACAAAACTCCACAGTAGCCCATGGTGGCCTCTGCATCATTTACTGAGCGCCTGTCACCTCAGATTGTTTCTCAGTGTTCACTGAGGTGGTAAAAAAACAAGAGGGAGATTTAGCTTAAGAAAACCCTTGGTTAGAATATGTACAGTTTTAGACAATTTAATAATGAAACAATTCACTTTGAAAGCATGGTCTAATACAGTATATATGTTGGCTCAGACAGAAAGGATGTTAGCATTTTAAAATACAAGATCAAATTATTTTTGTTTATGGAGAAAAAAGGCATTGTGATGAGAAATAAGGATTGTGTGAATGAATTCATGTTTTCCTTACTGGTAAAAGAAACACATAAAATTGGCTTGTTTATTTGTTTTTTAAGTAGGCTCCATGCCCAGAATGGGGCTTGAACTCATGACCCTGAGATCAGGAGTCACATGCTGTACCGACTGAGCCAGCCAAGCACCCCAAAAGTTGGCTTGTTAATTTTTCCAAGGCCAAACTTGATGAGAGAACAAATAGAAGGCGGTCGAATTTTTTTTTTTTTTTTTTAGTGGCATATATGATAAGATCTGAGTGTTAAAAATGTTTGAGAACTGAATGAAGATATTTGATATATTTGTAATAAAAAATTATGGCAGTAGCAGGATAAGGTGATCAATCATTATTTTTCTTTGACAGTCACTTCTCAGTGACATTGAAATGGAATGACCAGGGGCGCATGGGTGGCGCAGTCGGTTAAGCGTCCGACTTCAGCCAGGTCACGATCTCGCGGTCCGTGAGTTCGAGCCCCGCGTCAGGCTCTGGGCTGATGGCTCGGAGCCTGGAGCCTGTTTCCGATTCTGTGTCTCCCTCTCTCTCTCTGCCCCTCCCCCGTTCATGCTCTGTCTCTCTCTGTCCCAAAAATAAATAAAAAACGTTGAAAAAAAAAAAATAAAAAAAAAAAGAAATGGAATGACCAGTGGATCAGAGATTCTTTCAGTTAAAGGACATAAGCATTTCAACTTGTCAAGAGGACAGATTTAGTGAAATTTCTACCATTGGTAGACTAAACCTTGTGCTGTATGCTCTCTGTTGGGCATCTCACTTCACAGAATTAGTGTGATACTAGAACAGAGAGTATTTAAAATGTTAAACTTGATTAACAGTTAAGTTAGCAGAGTTTTCTCTAAAAGGATATACTCCAGGCAAAAAAGCATGTGGCTTAACAGTAAAACATGTAGAGCTATTTTTCTCTTTCCTTCACAGTAATAATTTGGACAAATAGAGAGGAATGTAAAATTTATATTTTAAAACAGAAAACAGA
Organism: Panthera uncia; assembly: GCF_023721935.1. NCBI lineage: Eukaryota > Metazoa > Chordata > Mammalia > Carnivora > Felidae > Panthera > Panthera uncia. The sequence continues at coordinate 27,902,806 of NC_064808.1, read as the reverse complement.
AGATTTCAAATAAATGTCATGGGTCACCCCTGAGCATCTGCTGTCCCCTCAAGATCTTTGGGGTGCCTGGCTGGCTCACTCAGTTGAGTGTCCGACTCTTGATTTTGGCTCAGGTCATGATCCTGCAGTTCATGAGATCAAGCCCTGAGTTGAGCTCTGCGCTGACAGCGCAGAACCTGCTTGGGATTCTCTCTCCCCCTCTCTCTCAAAGTAAATAAAAATAAAACAAAACAAAAAGATTCTTTGGTAGGTAATTTTTAGAAACACTGCCCCTATATAAGAAATCTTTTCAAGTTCTCATTTAGATACATTTTATACTTACTGAAAATCTTTTTTGGTTTGCAATTTCTGTGACATAAGCTGCATTTTTAAAAAGGTGTTGAAATAGTTACTTGTAAACCTTTGATGCATCATGTTGTTTTCTTTACAGATGATCACACTTTTTCTCTGAGTTGCCGATGTGGTGGAAAATACAGTGTTTCCAAGGATGAAGCAGAAGAAGTTACCCTGATTTCTTGTGATACATGTTCACTAATAATAGAACTCCTTCATTATGGCTGAAATTGTTCACTAAATGGGATCCTTTAACTCTGTATTCATACATGTTGAAGAGCACCCATTCAAGTAAATGTATAAAGCTGATAAAAAGAAGCAGGATTCTTTTTTTGTCAGCTCTTTTATTTGCAGAGAAAATAGAAGACTCAAGCGAGGGCCACCCTAGGTTAATAGAAAATGAACTCAGTTATTTATATGTATTTATAATTTATATTTGTAGATCACACAAAAAAAAACTTGAATTATAAATTATATTTTGTGAATTCCCATCTGAGAACTTTGTTCTCCCAAGGAGAACATTTTCTCCTTGGTACAAAATAAGAATTTTCCTTTTCTTCAAATAAGCATGTCTCCTCTTGTTAAGCGTCACAGTATCATCATGTTCCTTTATAGTTACTAAGTTTCTGAAGTAACATGAAATTTATTTGTGCTAAAGTTATCAGCCTGTTGTACAAGTATCTCAAATTCTCAGGCCATTAGAATTAAATTAGAATCTTTGTGAATAGCATGTGAACCTAGTTGTCTCATAACTAGGACTGGATATGGATATTCATGAAGTTACCTTCAGGAAGGTAAAGTGGCAACTGTGGAAAAGACAGCTTTGGAGTCAAAAGACTTGACTCCGGTCCTGGCACTATCTTCCCTGAGTCTTCGTGTGGCTACATTAAAGGGAGTAAGGCTTGAACACTGCCATCTTCAACTTTAAATGTAACTTAGGAAGTGGCAGTTTTTTTTTAAATATTAATTTGAAACAGATGCATTGCTTTCCTTTTTATTTCAAAGTCTAAGAGTATTAATGTCTCCATTTATGAATAGAGAACCACTACATTGCTGGTATGACCAAATGGACTTTTATAATGTTATTATTGATTATAATACTCTCTAAAGATTTTATTTTTCTTTGCATTTGATAATCTATGTACAGTATAAGTCAGAACTCATTTTTAAAAAATCTGAGAAATCCTTTATGGGATCACTGAAACTTCATTACCTAATTTCAAATGAGTGAACCAAGCATGTGACTTAGCAGTTTTTTATTAGGTTGAACTCCTGGTATTTATTATTAGTTTGGACTTACAAGACTAGTTACTACTCTGACTTGTAAATGTAGCTAAAGTATAAGGCATATTCAAGAGATTACTTTCATCATAGCTATAAAACCAAAAGTTCAAAAGTGAGGTTGTCACCCAGGTTTTTTCCCTAAAAATATTTTTATATTTATCATAAAATTTAGAGGACTTACTTTGGATTACATTTTTATCCATATATTTTGAACTAATATAGCTTGCAGTGTGTGTTGCTTATTCTTTACATTTAACAAAAACGACTAAAACTAAATAGCAAATAGTTTATTAGTAAGTACATGGTTTCAGTGGCAATGATAAATTCACTTGAATAGGAGAGAATAATGAAATCAAAAGAATAAATGCTTGCTAATCATCAGAAAATCTGTGGCCATTAGGGCTGTCACGCAGAAATCCAAAATCACTCAGAGGCCAAATCTGTAAAATCAAAATGTGATTGAAGACAATTAATGAAATGATGTTATATCATCATCATACTCCCTGTTTTTATCCATCTATTTTCTCTGTGCCATATATGAAATACGTTCTCCTTATTCTTTAGTCAAGAACAAATTATATCAAAATAAGACTTTAGAAAGTAAACTTGTATGTGTACATGTATTTAAACTCTAAAGTTTGGAACATTGATGTGTTATATCAGTTACCTGTGTATAGTGCGTGAATTTAGATGTATGAATATGTGTGTCTGTGTTTTGTTTTACTACCCTCAAATAAAGTGAACCCTGAACCTAAGTATTTGAATATAACATCTGCATAAGTGCAAAGAATCCTGCAAATTATCCAACAACCCCAAGTATTCATGTGTTCTTCTTCTCACTGCCAGTGAAAATAATAATCTTTCCTGAGTCATACATTTACAACCATGGTAAGACCATTGCTCGGTGTACTTAACTGGGATATCCCTGCTTAACAGGTAGTTTGTTTGAGTTGACACTGTTCTTCTGCAAATGTATATTAATTTATGCCCAAGGTAAACATATAGTTGTAAAAGTTATATGAGAAAGAATTACATTTTGGAGATTTAAATGAAAGGCTTCTTATAACTAAAGTAGTTTGAATTTTTATTATACAAACAAAAAATTACTCTTAATTACCTATCTCAGTGGGGGAAAGGGTAATGTTTATAGCTCTGAAGGCCAGTAGGTTCCTAAATGTAGTCACTGCTACAGTTAAGTCCACTGATAGCTGAATATTCAAAGTTCATTTTGAAAGAATTTTTTTTTTCCAGCTCAGAGAAGAAAGCCTAAATTTTAAGCAGAAAATAATACCTTGAAAAAGATACGTCCTCTTATTAGTCCATATGGAATAGGTCCATAATACCTGGAATCTGTAGAATTCTGTAGATTATCACCTTCTAACCACACATGACCTGTTGGCACCTAGAATTAGAGAAGAAAGCAGCCCCTTTTCAAAAAGAAAAATAAATTTGGGTACTATAAGAAGTGCGTCTTTTTGGTAGTATGGAGAAATGTTTTAAAGTTCTCATTTATAAAATACACACAAACCGTGTGATTTGTATTTTTGCTTTTATCTCTTGCACAATATCTTCTACTGAATATTAGTAAGTAATGTGAAGGTTTCAACATTTTAAAAGATCTTTTTTGCCACATGGTTCCCAAACATTAATTTGTTACACAAACCCCAAACTGAGGTTATAAGAGATCAAAACAGTGTGACAGGGTCATTAATTTAATAGACTTCAAAAGAGGTCATTAGGATGCTGACTGAAAATGTGCCCTCCTGTCTCTATAACAGCATAAGCAGGGCAGCCACTCACTCAGCAACATCCTGGGGCCAATACCAAGGCCAGACCTATTAGAATGCTCATGATGAACTAAATGGTAATTGATTGTGACATCAATTACAAATAATCTCATCATTTTATTGGAGTGGGCTTGTCAGAATTCTAATTAAAATCCCTGTTCTGCTTTTGTACAGGCCATATCTTCAATGCATTATACTTCAATAATGACCATCAAGAACTAGAAGGACCTATTATAAAATCATCAGTTGTAAATTAATGATGGTGACCTTCTACTAAATGAAAGACCCTATCTCCTATATGTCCTGGGTATTAACTGGTAAATAACGTTAAGTTTAAATTTTTACTCTGTCAACCATAAGAATATTTAGAACACCTTACTTAAAAAAAATGCCCTCTGTGATATGAAATATACCATATTTAAAAATTACTCGGCAGCAATTATCTTTAAAGTTGCATTTTACAAATTATTTTACAGTTTGTTACTCAGAAAAGTTGAATTATTGACCAGACCAAAATGACCTACTGAGAAGAAATTTCTTTTCACTTTTCTTTTGACTGGCTATTTATTACTTAGGGACCTTATATGAAGAAAAATACTCCTATTGGATTTAATAAGAAATGACTGCAATATTTAAAAATGTTACAAATTACTGTTTTTTAAAGATTTTTTTAGGGCAGTTACATGTTCACAGCACAACTGAGAGGAAGGTACAGAGATTTACGACCTATCCCCTGCCCCCACACATACATAACCTCCCCCATTGACATCCCTGATCACAGTAGATTTGTTACACTTGCTGAACCCACATCAACATCATAATCACTCAATGTCCAGACTTAACTTAAGGTTTACTCTTGGTGTTGTACATTCTACGGGTTTGGCCAATGTAGCACATGTATTCATCATTATAATATCACAGAGTGTGTTCACTTTCCTAAAAATCCTGTGTGATCTGCCTATTTTTCATTTCTTTCCCCCAAACACCCATGTTACCTTTTGGAAAAATGAATGTATACAAGTATATAAAATCTGAATTTCACTTTACATCAGGAATATAATTTTGGAATGTCTCATGCAGAAATATTTGCCCGAAACAAATCAAGTTAATTATTTTCATGTAGACAGATTTCAATGTTAAATCTACTTGTAGAGAAAGAACAAGTTTCTTGAAAGAATATCAGATACTATAAGATCACTCATTTTTATTAGTGGAACTAGTTATAGGTTCTAGAGTCAAAAGCAAGACTCGTTCCTACCTATAAAATAAGTGGATTTATGGCAGTGAAGCTTAATACTGCTCAAGTAGAGTAATGAATCCATCTCAGGTCATAAATGAAAAAGGAACAAAATAGTATATTTGGAAAAGCCATGTGTCATTAACATAGTCTCAAAGTACCACTCTGGGAGGAGCTATAATACAGACATCATTTATGTTTAAATTTCCATAGTTTTTAATATGTGTTTGTTTCTGAGTTCTAAAAAACATAATAAACCAGGACCCAATATATATTCCATTTATCCATGAAGTCTTCCCCAACCTTGCCTGCCCATATCAAATACTCTTGATTGTTTAGAGCACTGATTAAAAAGCCTGCCTTGCTTGGGGCCCTGGATTACAACATGTTACTAACCTGCTTGGGTTTTTTGTTAAGTCTACTATCTTATGATCAAACAAGCAAATAGACAGTATTTATGCCATGATCTTTATTTTTTGCAACAACTAAGCCAAAACTGGAATTCCGATATTTGGTGGTAATATTAGTGAGTAGAAATTCTTGTAAAGCACAATCACTTTTGTATGACCTAAGCTTCTTTCAAGTTAGCTAAATACAGTGATGAAGTGTTACCTCTGGTATAACTTAACAAATACAGAAAGGAATATGCTAAGAGAACCCAGAACATATTACCAGAAGCCTATGGAAGACTGTGACCCAGGCTATCTTTACCTAGTCCTTGATCACAAGGAGTGGAACAAAAGGGAGGGGAGAGTAAAGCAAGCCAGTATGTAATACATGGCTTTCTGGTTTATTTAATTAAAAAAAAAAAAAAAACTCATTAGATCCTTAAAACAACCTGTGAAGTACTGTTATTGATAGTTAATAGAAGTAGGTTCAAATATGGGACATGCTAATCCCATTTATCTGAAGCCTATACATTCTAATTCCCATGCATCCACTTACAGTAAAGGAATATCCTCTACATCTCACAGACATCAATGCTTGATATAAAGTATACAAATCAAGGAAACAACCTCATCACTTATGAGCTCTTTAATACGAGCTTCTCCATAAACAGGAAAACCTCTAAGTGTGGATCTCTTAAAATCAAAGCAGTCACCTTTGCTGACCTGTCAATTACTTAGTCTCCAGTAAAAAAATTCATGATGTTGAAATTACTCCACTTATTTTTGGTATAGAGTGCGATGTACACTTTAAAAATCAATTTTATAGATGTATACTTATATACATCTTATATAAATGTATATATAGATACATATGTATACGTATATACATATGTATATGCACGCATATACATATGTATATGTATATACGTATTATATATATATAAAATATACATATGTATATACGTATTATATATATATATAAAAGTATATATATATACTTATATACATGAGTAAAGGGCACTCATTTCAAGTTTGACACTAGTTTTGGAAGGTGTGCACACCTACATAACTTAATCACAATCAAGATGTAAAAGTTCCCATCCCAGTACCAGGCAACTAATGAGATCCATGACTAGAAACTAGTTTTACTGGTCCTAAATTTCGTATAAACAAGATTGTACGTACATACTATTTTGTATCTGGCTTTTGTTCAGCAATTTTTTATGATTAATCTATCTTGTATGTATCAGTCATTCATTCCTTTTTACCTCTAAGTAGAATTCTATTGTAAGTCACAATGTTTGCCCATAAATCTACTGATGGACATTTTTCTTTGAAGTTTGGGCCTGTTACAAATAAAGCACTATAAACATTGTGTAAATCCATTTCTTTTCAGTAAATACCAAGGGGTAGAATTTATGGGCCATAAGTGTATGCTTAACCTTAAACTTTTCCAAAGTAATTAAATCATTTTACACTCCTACAGCAATGTATGAATATTCTGGTTGCTCCACACCTTGGTATATTCCTTTAAAATTTTTTTTTTGCCATACTAGGGGCACCTTGGGGTGCTCAGTTGATTAAGCATCCAACTGTTTATTTCAGCTCAGGTCATTATCTCACGTTTCGTGGGCTCGAGCCCCACATCAGGTTCTCTGCTGTCAGCATGGAGTTGGGTTGGGATTCTCTCCCTCTGCCCCTCCCCAACTGATGCATGTGTGTGTGTGTGCACTCCCTCACTCTCAAAAATAAACTTATAAAAAATCTTTTTCCATTCTAGTAGGTTATTGGTATCACATTGTGGTTTTCATTTGCATTTCTCTGATGGGCATTTTTTCCTGTGCTTATTAGCATATCTTTTGTGAAATATCTATTAAAATATTTTACTCAGTTTTTAAAATGGGTTTTCTTACTCATTTTAAGAATCCCTTTTTTACCTTGAGTATAAGTCCTTTGACAGGTATTGCAAATATTTTCTCATAGACTAGGATCTTTTCTCCTTTGCAGTCTAATCTATTACAAAGACTATACAATGTTTTCTAAGCTCTAGAAATTTCATTTGGTTCTTTTTTATATTTACAGTTTCTTTCCTCATTATGTTCATCCTCGAGATCCTTGAAAATATTTAGAATTAGTGTTTTAAAGCACATGTCTATTAATTCCATTACTTCTGCCTTTTCTGGATTTAATTGATTTTTCTTCTGGTTACTGGTTACACTTTCATACTTCTTCACATATCCAGTAATTTGTGATTAAGCTGGACATTCATTTGTTGAGTGGATTTTGTTGTGTTTCTTTAGAGCGTGCTGAATGTTGAGAAGGTCTGCTTGTTTTAGGGGAGGCAGTTAAGTTAGCTGTGGATCAGCTTATTCCTTTCAAGCCTCAGTTTTTTAATTTTTTTTTTTAATGTTTATTTATTTTTGAGACAGACGGAGACAGAGCATGAACGGGGGAGGGTCAGAGAGAGGGAGACACAGAATCTGAAATAGGCTCCAGGCTCTGAGCTGTCAGCACAGAGCCCGACGCGGGGCTCGAACTCACAGGCCACGAGATCACGACCTGAGCCGAAGTCGGACGCTTAACTGACTGAGCCACCCAGGCGCCCCTAAATCCTCATTTTTAAGCTTGTTAGGTTGGGTCTATCTCACAGTGTACTCTAAGGGCTACGTTAGGCCTACTACTAAGGCAGGATATTCTGGGATCTCTATTGAATATGCTGAGTATTCAGTGACATCTATCTGTTCTGGCTGGTCAGAACTCCAGTTACTCTCAGCCCTGTGTGAGCTCTGGGAATTGCTCGGCTCCCCACTCCTTCTTTGCTCAGTTTCTAGGTTTTACCATAAATGGGTACAATTTAGTATTCAGCAAAAGCCAAGAGAACATCTATGGAGATTTATGTTGATCATTCGGTAGCTCTGCTGTCCCAGACAGTTTTATCCATAAGTCCCAACTACTTAAACTTCCCTCTATTCCATTCTCTCTCTTCAGCTCAGCAAAACCACTACCTTTGGCTCAAATTTTACTTCAGTACCTTCTGAAAGGTACCTCCTGCCTTACAGGAGAATGTAGGGACAAGTAAAGGGTTTGCTTTATTTGTTTGTCCTCTCTTAAGAATCTGTCCTGTACTTCCTGCTTCTGCATTCTCTGAGAACAGGTGTTCCACATATTTTGTCCGATTTTCTAGTTATTTATGACAGGAGAGCAAATTCAGGATCACTTCATCGTTGCCAGAAACAAACGTTCAAATTATCTAATTTTAAAAGTCTGTATAATTTTTCTTAGCATACTTCATAGTAATATGAAGAGAATACTTTTGGTAAGAACTAAAAGTTCTCATGTAAGTAAAGTGGCATCTCTCTCCACCTTGCATCCCTTTCAGTTGCATCCCCTGTATGTTTCTATTTTACCCTTTCCCTTCAAAATCTCTAGAAAAGATTTGCCAAACTCAGCATGTACAAATAAGGAAGCTCAACATGGTATTGCTTGTATCTCAAAATTGGCAAAAGTAGAAATGTTCCTCAGTAGGTAGAGGTTAAGTAAAATATGACTTATTTATATAATAGACAGCTGGTTAAAAAAAAAAAAAATAGATTTACATGAAGACAGTGAAAAAAGTTGCAAGGCAATATGTATAAATGTTTAAAGAACCCCACAAAACTTACATATTTCAAAATTTACATGTTTATGAGCAGTATATATTGCTTAATTAAAAAAATGTATATAAATCTTCCTCAACTTACCATGAAGTTATGTCCAAAAAAACCCATCATAAGTTGAAAATACAGTTGACCCTTGAACAATAGGGACTAGGGTGCCGACCCCCCTCCCACTAGTCGAAAATTCATGTATTCCCTTTGACCTCCCCCAAAACTTAACTACTAATAGTTTTGTTGTTGACGGGAAGCCTTGATGACATAAACAGTCGATTAACACATATTTTATATATGTATTATACATTGTGTTCTTACAATAAAATAAGGTAGAGAAAAGAAAATGTTCAGAAAACTAAGGATGAGAAATACATTTATAGTACCATAGTATAAAAAAATCTACGTGTACATGGACCCATGCAGTTCAAACCCATGTTGTCTGTTCAAGGATCACCTGTATTCTAAGTCGAAAAGGCATTTAATACACCTAACCTACTGGATGCCATAGCTTAGCCTACCCTAGTTTAAACACACAACACATATTAGCCTACACTTGAGCAAAAATCACCTAACACAAGCCTATTTTATAATCAAGGGTGACATATCTCAAGTAATTTATTGAATGCTGCACTGAAAGTGAAAAAGAGAATGGCTGTATGGTACAGGATGGTTGGTTGCAAATGGTCACTTTACCCTCTTGATTTGTGAGGCTGACTGGAAGCTGTGGGTCACCTGCTGCTTCCCAGCACCATGACAGTATCCTACTGCACATCAGCCCAGGAAAATATCGAAATTCAAAATTTGAAGTTCAGTTTCTACTGAATATGTATCGCTTTTGTAGCACAATAAAGTAAAAATAAAACTTAAGTCAAACCATAATAAATCAGGGGCCGTCTGTGTGCATATACATATATACACACACACATATATGTATCTTAATATGCCTCGTCCCTTCAGTGATACTTGTACTTTTTGAAAAGAGAACACTGTCCATCACAATGCAGGTTAGGATGAGCTTTGTTCAATTATTTTTTTTTTTTGCCTTTGATAGTGTAGAGGGACTGAACTTCCAATCTATATAGAAGGTTCTGTTTCTTTCTATAGTACAAATAAATGATTGCAATTCACACTACTGTTACCAGATCTCTGGATAACTAAAATATTAGCCTAGCTAAGAACTCATTTATTTAAATAAACATAAAGTACAACACATTTTTGGTATGGGTCCAAAACTTAAAACTTGACCTTTCTGGTATAGACTGAGGCAAGAAACAGAACAAAAATTTTCTAACCCAAAACACAGTTATTATCTGTGGGATTGGATATTCAAACCAGTTAAGAGAAAAAAATCCTATAGCAATATTATAATAAAATATTAATAGATAAAATGGTAGTTTAAAATGTATTTTAAAAAGAGCTATTATAACTTTGCAACTAAAGTAGTAAGGACGCCAATAAACTCATTTATAATAAATGTTTACAAATTACCAAAAATGGAAATCCCTAATTCCATCCATGCCTTTGTTCGTTACTTCTCATAACCAAAACTGTAAGTGGTTAATTACTTTTCCTGTTCATACCTTTGTAAATCTGCCATACCAACTTGAATGAATTTGTGAAGCTGAGTAAGAATATATGAACATGTTTACAATGAATAATACCACATAGAAATTTTTACTTGGGCTCTAATCTGAATTTTCCCAGGGCTAACTTTTAAAGCATTGAAAGAACCCTTAGAACATTCTTGTTTTTCCTTTCTACGTCAGAGGTTTACTTCCTGATGTATGATAAAACCTAATCTCAGGGCTGGACAAAAGAATCAAGCCTCTAGTTCTTAGCTATACTTACTGAGGTCTAGTTAAGTGCCTCCTTTATAGTACAAGCAACAAATGTAATTGCCTCATGGCCCGCGGGTGTCCATTTAACAAAAGAGGCTTTGTGAACCAACCCACAGGTGTTACTTTTCTGGATTCAAGTGAAATCTGATGCAAGAGTCCACAATATCAAATAACACATTTACTAAATAGCAATCAAACTCATTTATTTCAGCAAAAAATATCTAATTAAGAAAAAGTTCCAACTGAAGAATATTTGTATGTCTGGCCTTTCAAAAGTTTCAAGAAACAGAAAACCCTAATAATAGATTCATTGTTAATTAACCCTTTTTGGCGGGATATTTTATAATCTACAGGCAACAAAGGTAGGGTATGCACTGGCCTGCTACTACTCAAACCTCAGTAAGCTTTCTAAAATGACTATAAATGAAAACAGTAGTTATTAAAGAAACAAACAAAAATCATAAAGGCAAGGAAAGGGACAAAGTTTTAGGAATCCTTTTTTGACATCAATTTTTCCTTTTCCTGAATTATAAAGGAAAAGGAGAGGTACACACATTTTATGAAAGCAGTCAGATAAAGCCTTATTTCTTTTTGGCAAAAGTAAATGGGGTAATACATCAGTTAACACTTTAATCTTAAGAGTATGTAATTTTCCACATATATTTTCAAGATTTTGTTTTGGGTCTCCTGGAATGATAAATGTGAAATATAAAAATGTTTAATTTCCCTACCCTGGAAAAAAGCCCATATGATGAATGTACATTTCATGTCACATGTCATTTCACTCTAACAATTAATGCCAAAAAATTGTTTTTTATGTTACTATCTTCCAGTTAAGCAGGATCAAGTCAAATTACTATATACCATTATGTGGCTAATGCATATTCTGCTTAATCATGACTTATATAACCAAAACATAGCTATCGTAAGATGCTGCGCATACAAGCTACTAGGGAGAATATTGGGAAATGAAATAATTATATAGTTCTAAAAGAACTTCATAAAACCCAGTATTAGTATGATTCATGCAAAAGCAAAATTAGAAACATCATCAATAATTATTGGAGTTTATGCTCCCTATAACACCAACAAAAGCTATAAACAAAGATATGTATGTCAGAAAGTGAAGCACTGAATCCTCTAGGAGGCCATCAAGTAGAAGAGCTTTTGATAACACAAGGCAGAGAAAACATGATTAATTTTAATTTCAAAAAATGGGAGTCTCAACTGCCAGTTACGAGTATCTCTGAAAGCCAAACTCAGAAACAGTTTCACAAACATTCTATTTTCATGGACATTCTCCTTGGCACAACTTCTTGCCCACGTTTGTCTACCTGGAGTCCTGATGGTGGTACTCCCAAATGCTAGATGCCTGACAAAGGATTAACATTTGTAAGGACCAGGCATGAAACAGTTAACACACTGATTATTTCAGTGGGTACTATTTCCGGGCAGTTCTGCTTCTTTTTCTCCCCATTTAAATGCTCACTTATTACTCTTCTATCTGCATCATTCATGGGGACTGTTATTGTTCTTCCCTACTTAAAAATGTGCCACGTTGGGTTCATTAGCCAATTATCACCAAAGAGGAATTTCACAGAAGTTCCAATAGGCTATAGCTCCAGGTTGGAGTAATGATGGGGGATGCTTATTGAGCATCTGCTTGCTGAATAGGTTTAGAGCTTAATCTAAGACTTGACTTGCTCATTCTCATAGTTATTGCAAGATAAGCTCCGCAAGTACTTAATACCTCCATCCAGCCTGAAGAGGAATTTCTGATGGGCTGTCTCAGCACAGTGGTTAAAAGATACAGTCTACAGAACAAGAGTCCTGAGTTCAAAATGTAGCTCTGCCACTTACTAGGTTAAGTACCTTAGGCAGGTTATTTAAAACTCTTCTATATAAGTGAGACTAATAAATACCTTACAGAAATACTTCGGAGAACCAAATGAAACAATACATAAGGCTCCTGGCACCCAGTTAGCACTCACTAATTATTAGCTACTGTGTTTATCAGCTGCCCCACCTGCTGGTATCAATGGTGTCTGATGGGCTTTCTTTGTTCCTAGTTTCCTGAACAGTTTACCCAGTTCTCTGCAAAGTGAAATTCAGTTTTTAAGATCAAATCTCCCAAATGTAGTTAAGACTACCATTTTTATGTTTTCAACAGGCATCTTAAGCAATGTTTATTAAATACCAAATGCTTAGGCTCTTCCTTGTGAAGCTTTCACTTCTTTGCAACTGTATACCAACCAGTCAGAAGGTACACAGTGGGGGAAGGTGTTGGGACTAAAGCCAACAAACATGCCTTTTCCATCCAAGTACTAACCCAGCCTGACCCTGCTTAGCTTCTGAGATCAGACAACAAATATGCCTTGCCATCCTAGCCATCTAGTATTAATGTCCCAATCCTATAGTATTGTTTTTCTAGGACAATAGATTAGTTTGCTCTTCTTTTTTCTTCTATTTGTAAAATAATGTTACCTGTTTTGCTTTTGGATTAGTACTTAAAAGAAGCATCTCAATTCTCATTTCAAGACTATCTCTGTAGCTTCATTTTAATACACCCTACTGTACACTCTGGTTCTCATATTCCAAAAGATGAGCCTAACTTAATGAAACAGGGTATTTCAGAGAGTAGTAGAATGGAGTGGTATGTAAATAATGAACTTTCTCATTCTCTGAGAAAAGTCTAAACAGTTGGCAAATCAGATATATACATACTGTGCAAAGCATGTACTATTATGTTTCCACCAAAATTTTTATTCCTGGGACTTCAAATAATTCTTCCCAAAGTCAAAACTCATCCCTATATGGATTTACTCCTATAGATGAATGAATAGAGCTTTTTTCCATTTTCTATGGCTCCCATACATAAGTACTTCATATAGAGACTGGCTAAGAAATCTGATTCAACAGCTGAAATGGTATAAGAAATAGAAAATCTGGGGTAGAAAAGAGTCCATACTCCAAAGAAAAATAATTACAATGAAATATGTAGATCTTGTTGTATTTGATGTTACCAATGCCTTAAAAAAACACACAAAAGGCATTATGTTACATGTTTTTCTTGACAGATAGATAATTCTTCCATTTGTGTTTTATTCATCAAAACCACAACTCTAATGCACCATACCTTGGAAGGTACTTAAAATGAAACCTAGCTTTGTGAATACAAAATTCCAAGTTAATCTAGTGGACAACAGATGACATTTTTTGTAACGATGTAGTAAGGTACAAAGAGGAGAATAGCTGGAGATCTTTAAAAAGTAAGATTTATCTCTGAGGGCTGAGAGCACCAAAACATTGTTTTAACTAAGAGATCATGAGAATACACTGTGGACATTTAGGAGGGAATTGTAGAATACCCAAATGTCATTCTAGGAAAGCACTTGGGTTTTTTCCCCCACTTATAATAATTTAGCTGCCACTGTATTCATTTAAAATAAAGTCTCTCTTAGGCTTATTAGACAGGCTATATCTTCTCTCCATTTCCCAAATTAACATGTCCCCCCAGAATCTCCTAATGTACCATCTACCCTCATTGCTAAAACCAGAAATCTGGCTCCATTTTAAGCCCTTCAGTTCCATTTCTTCCAGCATCCAATCCAGTCTAGATATTTCCTTACTCTTTCTCCAAACTTTGTACTGCTTTCCATTCTTAATGTTATTATCTTAATTATGTCTTACAGCCTATTAACTGGTCTCTCAGCCTCCAGTCTTTCCTACTCCAAACTTTCCTCTATTAATCTATACTAATATCGGAGTGACTTTTTATTTTTTCCAAGAATTTAATAATATTGGGTTTTTTTACACAAGAAGTAAACTTTAAAGTTTTTATTTTAAGGGTGATTTAAAAAAAAACTATCTGTTCATGTTATTTCCCTGTTTGAGACACAAGGAACTGAGTGCTGTTTACCTTTTCATTTCTTTTCACTACCCACCCCTCCCCACTGTATGTCCCAGACAGGAGAACTTACTTTTTGGCAGATGCCCAAAGCACAATGATATACTCTCCCTTCTAGACCTTATGAATATGCTGCTTGCTTTGGTCAACTCCTACGGATTCTTTAGAATTTCAACTCAAGCTTTACTCCCCTGCCTGTCTGGAAAAATCCTATCGATCCCAGTCTAAATAAATATCGTCTTGTGCCTTATCATAGCACCCTGTATATAATTCTATTTCATCACATTGTAATTCCTTGTCTGCTCTTCCAATCTGGCTATAAGCTTCTAGAGCTATACTGTCCATTTTGGTATCCGCTAGTAACACATGTGGCCTTTTAATTTTACAAATTATATAAAATTCACATTCAGTTCCTCAGACACACTAGCTATGTGTCCTGTGCTCAGCAGTCACATGTGCCTAGTGGCTACTGGACAGTGCAGATCTAGAATATTCCCACTTTGCAGAAAGGTCTATTGCACAGCACTGAAGGCAGAGACTTAATCTACTTTAACATAGTTCTGGCCCTCAAGTAAGTGCTCAATAGCACTTAGTTATGGAATTAATAAATACATAAATAAACAAAAGTAAAAGGAAATTTGCAAAGTTAATGTCTGGCAAATTTTGCCTGCCACTATGGCTTGCTGAGGACCACTTACGTCTTCTCTACCAACCCACCTCCCCAACTCCCAAGGCCAGTGCTTCTAGCTGCTCTGGAGCACAGCCTCATTAAAGAAGATGCCTAAATGCTGGGATTGGTTTGCGGTGAGGTAGTACATTTGCATTTAGGGTTAGAAATCCATATTGGTCCATGACCCTACACCTGCTTTGACTTTCTTTTCATAGGTAAGTCAGGTCAAATTCATGTTTCGTCAGATGACAAAAAGACTCTCTAATCCTTCCTGATTTAGAGATTCATACACACAGTGTACAGGAAGTAGATCAGAATCTTAAGTTGCAGCTTACAATTTTAAATTGCTCACCCTACAGTTTTAACTGTTAAGGAGACAAATCTCTCTGTTGGCACTTCAGGTGTGTTTAGTGGGGATGCAGGCACTAGCTGTGTCAAACTAAATGATTCCTACGCTATCTTCCAACAGTTAGGAAAATTCTAATGCAAGAGGAAAGCATTCATGTATGTAGGTTAGCAGTACAATGGCTTATAATGCCAACAGTTTAACTTACAATTTTCAACTGTCTTATAACATGCATACCTACTTTTACATGTTATTCCTCTTTTCCAATTCTAATTTTAGGCAGATGATACTTTAGTAGAGTGAGAATGCTTTTATGGACTAACATTAAGTGAGTCACTGAAACCCACAGAATTTTAATTACCTAAAGTGGGAACATAAGAACTTCATTTAGACGCTTATTTCAAAAGACATTTCAACATATTCCACCTCGTCAACAGCAGCTTTCCAGCAGAGCACTGTATCAGATTAGGAGGCCACATGACACTCGGAATATACTCTCTACCATTAGAGATACAGTCTGCTTCAGGTGCTGACGCTGAACAGCAGCATTACAATTTCAGTCTTCTTAATTTCTTTCTCCCAATTCCTTTTAGGCAACCTTAAAGTAGAAAGGTCTCATATAACTTTCAGATAAACATACATAAATATTTCCATTTTACTGAATTGCATAACTGCCTCCCTCGATTCACATCAATGGAACTGATTTTCCAACTCTGAGTGGTTAAAATATATTTAGGTGAGCAAAACACAGTCTCAAGAAGACTTGTTACTCTTTCAGCACAAATGCTGATCTTCATATGTATATGAATATATATTCAAACATATATAAGATAAAATACATTTCTACAAAATAAAATTCTATAAACTACATCTTACTGTTAAAATAAGATTAAATTATTCTGAAAATGTCCAGAGAACCCATCAGAAAATGCTTAAGTTATGGAGGCCTCAAAGATGGTTATTTAATGTTAATATCAGAAGAAAAACACCTCAGAATTGTAAACAATAAGTCAAATTTATCTTCAGAATTGTGTTAGCTATAGGATGAAAAAGTCACGTCATCTCCGCAGTGAACTTCACTTTAGCAAAAGAGTAAACATATTTCCTCCACATCAGCTGCAATCAAGGCATTAGCAGTATGCCACGATTGATTATCCCGGGACCCGTTGCTGAGAAATGGATGTGTAGCACAGGTTTTTATCACTATAGTCTGCAAAAAGCAAGTCTCTTGCTTAGATATCCTAGTTGTAATAAGTGACATTATTAGGTAGTTCTTCTAGTTAAATGACATTAAGGATTTAGTGTATCAGCAGCTTATAATAAACAAGCCCTTTCAATCTGATGATTCCTTTCCCTCCACATAAGTACTTTTTGTGTTTATAATACAAGTGGTAATAGAAGACCATATGGTTGTGACTTTTAGCTAAAGTAAATGACATTTAAACAAACAGAAAAACAGCATTAAGATATTCAAGGATTTGAACTATGACCTAAATACATAGTACACAGTAAGGGGCTATTAGTGTTAACTTTATACAGTGACCATTTTCTAACACTGTCCAAATAATGAGTTTTTCAGTTTGCTGATCAGTTTTTCAGAAATATTTTCCAATACACTGTAAAACAGCTTTATCACTGGCATATTACCCCATTTACAACTTCTCCTTTTAAAAACAGTATCCCACCAATATATCCTGAGAACATTTAATCAGTTCTTTCTGAAATATAAAATTGTTTTTTATTGCTTACATCTCTCTCAATAACAATAATGATGTTGTTATTAACATATATATAATTTTTTTTAAAGGCAAGAAATACTACATTCCTTAGTCACCTAACAGACTACTGTTTGGTGAACATTTCACCTTTTGTGTATAACACTGGGATCTGTGGTAGCAAGAACGAAAAAGTTTTAAATAGCCTTATATTTTGATAGGTTAATAATAGATTAAAACATAATTTTTCTAATAAGTATAGATATGTTTGCTTTAACAAAAATAAAAGATTGTGATGCTCTAATTACAGGAATATACTGAAATCCCCATAATCACAGATCTATTAATATGTCCATTTAATACAGTGGCTGCTATGGTTGAGAAACTATAAAGTTTTAATTACATGAAAGATTTAAAAATGATTCATAATATAGTGAACAGCCAATGCAAAGCAGAAGTTTACACTTAAAGCAACAATTTACCAATTACAGGTAACAACTTTACCCATCGTTAATCTGCCAACCAGTAAAAGGATCAAAAGAACAGAATACTTATATAGTAGTTAATACGTGCAAAAAGCACACGAATTTCTACTGAAATGTAGAAAACTGTCGTGACCATACGGCCTAATTAGCAGGCACTGCATGTTGCTAGGGCAATTTAGTCTTTACCTAACGAAACTACCACAGCATTTCTGGGGCAACAAACCTTCCCTTAGAAGGCCCAGGGTACCTCATCTACCATTCCTTTAGAAGACTTAGTCTAGACCACATTCAGAGTATTCCACACCAATAAGTCAATTCAGAGCCAGGTGAATTTTTAGTTTGCTTAATAAAAGGGCTGAAAAATGTCACTGATTCCAAAAGTAAGTCACTTGGGGAAAGAAACATTTAATCGGCACTCTGCTGTCCTGCTACAAAGTAACAAGGACATCCTAATATTTTCTACAACTTTCATCTGGAATCATGGAAGGTGGTCAGGTAGCCTGTGGAACTAGCTTAGCTTTCAAAACATCTATGAAGACTACAATAACCACAGATTGCCAGTTTCTCAGTATTATATGGTTTACTGAGCTACAGGAACACCTACCTTACCTGAAAAATAGTAACAACATGCACTTAGGAGCAAGTTTGCAGCAGAAACTAAAGGAAATTGAGGAGTAGAACAGAAATTAGAAGAAAACATGGTTGGACCCTAAACATATACACGTTTGTCTACCCTTCAAGTATTTTTAAAGTACCTACCAGATGTTCTATCAAAGTTCATGTGCTAGGAAATCAGCTGTGGTCAAAACAAATCTTTGCCATGAAAAACCTTATATTCTAAAGCAAGAGTCAGCAAACTTCTTCTGTAAAGGGCAGATAGTAAACAGCCTAAGATTTGCAGGCCATATCGTCTCTGTTACAACTACTCAACTCTGCTCTTGCAGTGAAAGCAGCCACAGACAATATGTAGACAAATGAGAGTGCCTGTATTCTAATTCGACCTTTAACCACAAGTACAGGCAGCAGGAAGAATGATCTTACAGGGTCTCCAGGATATTGTAAGGCCTAGACTTTTCTTATGAGTGAAATGTGAGGTCACTTGGGTCTTTGAGGAAAAGACTAACATTATTACACTTAACAAGCACCATTATTAAAAAGGATCATTTCAGAGTCTGTGTAGAGAATAATCAGTGATGGTGTAGGGAGGCAAGAAAATGGGAAAGGTAAAAGCAGAAAGCAGTCTGAAGTTATTCCAAGAAAACAAGATATGAATTTGTCTTACACCCCAATGGTAGCAGCATTTGCTAAATGCTTCTACTTCTAACTAAATTATTTTTGGCAAATTAGTGGCTTTTAACTTCAAACTCAGGAATTCCTGTAGTATGGAAAGGCAAGTTATTCAAGATGTTTGAGCTGAGTATAATATGTTTCTTTTCAAAGTCACAAATTAAGCTCATATCCTAGTAGCCAATGCTCAGCCCATAACCCAAGAAAAGCATGTTTGGCCTCAACACCACTGAAATGAGCAAAACCCACTCCAACAGTACCTGATAGGGACTGCTCAGTTTCCAAAAGCTTAATGCAAAAAATAAATCATGGTTTGTAAGTGTTGCTGCCACATGAACTTTTAGAACTCTGGAATGAATAAAATGGTTCCACATCACTTAACCAGTGATCTGTTTATATTCGTTTTTGCCAACTTACAAACAATGCTATTTCTTTCATATGCTAAACTCTAAGTTGTAGGTTCCAAATGACAATTTTGGTGTTTTGCTTTCTGAAGCACCTACTTAGGAGAATTTTTTTTTGTTTTTTGCCTGGAATTCACAACATATTTAATATTCATCATCTTTACTAAGCAACTCAATCAAGATCTGAATAGCAATGTCTTCATCATAAACAACAATGATTTTTCTAAGAGGTTACATAGGTAAGGGAAAGAAACCCATCTCATAATATACAGCACCAGTGTGCCACAGAGATAGCTGAAAAAGGAACACTCTAGAGGGGGAGATCCTGCAAAGGTTTGGATATCTCTTCAGAGTGCTCCAAACTTGGATGAATTTTTGTTATAAATCACCTTGATTAATGGAACACATTTGCTAAAGTGGTTCTGTAATAACTATACAATTCTACTTGCTTGAAAAGCCCAGCTTAGAAAAACTGGTGGAGGCAGGGAAGCCTTCAAAAAAATCAGTGGCAGGGGCGTCTGGGTGGCTCAGTTGGTTAAGCATCTGGCTTCAGCTCCAGTCATGATCTCACAGTCTGTGAGTTCGAGCCCCGCGATGGGCTCTGTGCTGACCGCTCGGAGCCTGGAGCCTACTTCGGATTCTGTGTCTCCCACTTGCACTCTGTCTCTCAAAAATAAATAACCATTAAAAAAAAAAAAAAAAAAGATTTAAAAAAAAATCAGTGGCTTCTCTTTCAGGACCAATATTGCCCCTGATCAAAAATAGTCCCCTTTCTTTTTAAAAAAAATATTGAAGACAAATACATTTAAAGGAAGTACAATTTGATAAGAGTATAATAATAATCAGTAGAAGATATTTTGGGAGAAGTAGTAGTAGCATGGTAAGGAGTACAATTTTCGATGCAGCCAGGGGATGTGTTTGAATTCCAACTGTCTCTCACTGTTTGAAACTGGGCAATCTATTTAACCTCCCTGCTGTCCAGTTTTCTCATCTGTCAAATACTACTACTACCTATCTTATTGGGTTGCTGTTTGGTTGATTAAATAAATTAAGCCTTGTAAAGAGTTTCAACAGTATCTGGTACAGAGTAAATACATAATAAGTGTTAGCTAATAGTACTACAATTATGTCTGTCACTTATAAATGTCAAACCAAAGTGAACAAAATATACCTAGAACAATATGGCAGCGTCCTCTAATTTACCGATTCATAGACAATAAAAATTCGATGAATGTATTTCCTTATACAGAATATTCAAAAAATTTACATCTTACAGTGCTCTGATTATTTGCTCAGATTATGATGTTCTTCCTCTAATAACTCTTAAGAAGAAAACACCAACAATTGTATGATGTTTAAGTACACAGAGAGTAGATGCCATCATGTATATGTTTTGTTCTTCTGTCTACTGGCAAAATTATTTCTGGTCTCAAGTATATGCTTGTTGCTAAAACAACTTAAAGGTGACTAGAATGTTTATGAAATGTTAACACTCACATGAAGATGAAACATTATGCAAAATTCTGACATTTTTAAATGAAGTATAAAAGGATACAAAGTCCATGATGAAGGTCATAGAAAAAAATAGGTTATCTGATAATACACTATCATCTTCAACATTATTATCACTATCAGCTAACAATCACTACTATGTTTAGCATTATGGTAATAAACATCAAAAACATTTGCACTGCTGAATCATAGTGCATTATGGGTGGTACATAAATAATAGATTTAATAATCTACTGATCAAACTTACAAGGCAATCAAAGGCTATTATAGTTAAAAATAAATACACAATGACCAAGACAATTTAACTCTTAATTATTTTTTTATATTGGGAATGAAGATAGTTAACAGTAAAGTTAGTCAACAGCTGTAACAACTACATCGATAATTTGAGGGTGACACAGAGTATTTTTAAGAAAGTAAAAAATTAAGTTATAACACTAAAGTAAGAAAAGCACATGTTCAGTAAAGAAAAGACCACCCTCCCCTGCCATAAGCTCTGTCACAGCAGCTGGGTGATTGGTGAGAGGAGCTAACATTACACCTGCTCCTCACTCTTCCATTCTGCTGCTCTTGCTCTCTTTTTCTAACTGGATAACCAAGTTGATTAGACTAAGGCATATACAATTTCTATTCTAAAAATTTAAATCAGATTTAAAAAGACTAAACTACAGACTTTGATTTTACCAGATTTGCCACTAACAAGTCAGTGGAAAAATTTTCTAAGCCAGGATCCTAGATGCGATTTAGCTGGCATTTCTCCTTTGTCTTCTCCAATCGATGACAATTCTTGTCTTTCATGACTTTGACATTTATATATATATATATTTTTTAAACGTCTATTTATTTATTTTTGAGGGAGAGAGACAGAGCATGAGCAGGGGAGGGGCAGAGAGAAAGGGAGACACAATCTGAAGCAGGCTCCAGGCTCTGAGCTGTCAGCATAGAGCCCAATGCGGGCTTCAACCCACGAACCATGAGATCATGACCTGAGCCAAAGTCGGATGCTTAACCGACTGAGCCACCCAGGTGTCCCATGACTTTGACATTTTTTAAGAGTATTAGTCAGTTATGTTGCAGAATGACACTCAGGGTTTGTCTGATACTTTCTCATGATTAGGCAGAGGTTACACTTTCTTCTGCAAAAATATCACAAAAGTGATGCGCCCTTCTCAGTGCTTCACTTCAGGAACTACATTATGTTGATATGTCCTTTTATTGGTGAAGTTAACCTTGATCACTCAATTAAGTGGTGCCTTCCAGTTTCCCCTCTACGAGCTCCTATTTGTCCCTTTGTAATAAATGTCTTGAAGGAGATACTTTGAGACTATGCAAATAAGTTATTTTTCTCAAACTTTTGCCCAATATTTTAACATTCATTGGTCTATCATGCCTGCAACAATTATTATTGAGGTATTTATGTAGGGCTTTAAAGGGAACTAAAATATATAAAATATAATGGCCAAGTTGTTCTTAATACATATATTTTTTAAAATGTTTGCTTATTTTTGAGAGAGAGTGCAAGTGGGGGAGGGACAGAGAGAGAGGGGTACAGAGGAACAGGAGGGGGCTCTTTGCTGACAGCAGAGAGCCCAATGCAGGGCTTGAACCCATGAACCATGAGATCATGATCTGAGCCAAAGTCAGATGTTCAACCAACTGAGCCACCCAGGCGTCCCTTGATACAAACATATTTAAATTCTACTTAATGCAGCATTTTAACTTATACTCAAAATATGAAAAAAAAGTTATTTTCTTTTGTCAGTGTGTTCAGTTAATGCTAATCAATGAATAACATAATTAAAATGTTACTTACATAACTATGGCTTTTAAAGAAATCTGATGGACTATTGGTGAGGATTTTGTCTCCTTCCAAACCAATTACTCTTTTACAAATGTTTGATTTTGGATCACTTGGGCTTTTTGCAATCACAATGTCACCTCTGAGGGGAAAAAGTCAAAGAAAGGTCAGTGTTATTTATTAAGCATAAACACATGGACGGACCCTTACAACTTAAATCCAACACTGTTTATCCTCTCACATACTGACCCTCTCATACATTTACCAGCTTTGTGATTGTTTTATGGGTCAGAATACAACAAGAGTAGTGGAAGCTCTTAGAAGATTTTAAAATTTCTGGTAATTCCGTAAGAATTACCTTCTTGCACTGTACCTACATATTACTTCCATATCCAAATTTTTAGAACCAAAACTATGTAAAAGCAATTCCGCGTAAGTATCACCAAATTAACTATGTTAATTTTACTGGCCAGCCGGTAGTATTGACTCTAGAGCACATAAAAATATAGAAATAGCAGAAATATTTCCCTAGAGCTCAAAGAACTGAGGAATTACAATATATATAAACAACCCAGATAATTTACAGTATAGTCAGACTTATTTTTGAGGGATAATATCAGAAGATACAACCAAATAAAATGCTAAAAGCTGCCCAAACACATACTACAAAAAATAAATTGGAGTACCAAACATATATAACCAATATGGGTATGATTACTTATCAAAGGCACGATTCATGGAAGAAATAACAATATATATGTGTTAGAAAAATAAGAAAGATCTTTAAAAGTGGAAATGAAGGAGACAAAATGGAGGAAGGAGACAAAATAAGGCTAACACCCCAACCAAACAGAACACAATTCTCTTTCTGCAAAAAATTAGTAGTAAGTGAATTCTGTTGACTAACCCACATATTTGAAAGGATTTAATATATTTACTTATTGTTTGTACACAGTTGCGGAAATAATTTGATGTTAGTTATAATAAAAGGTGCACATATCAAAACAGTAAAAGCTATAAAAATAAAGGGAAGATGATAGTCAAATCAGAAACCTAGTTATTGTTATATACATAAGTATTAATATGAGTTCTAAACTTTTTGGTAGCCAAGTCAAAAATTAAATTCTGATTAATTACACTGGAATCATTAGCTAACAAAAATAAAGTTTAGTTTGGGAGGTAAGACAAAATTGTCTTAAATAACCAAATCAAAGAGGAATGAATATACAGGAAGGATTCTTATGTAAGGTTATAAAAGACGCCTTCTTCATCAGAAATTTTACAGTAATAGTATTCACTGGAACAATAATTTCTTGGAGTTGAAAGCTATTAAAATACTAAATTCTAGAGGCGCCTGGATGGCTCAGTCAGTCAAGCATCCAACTCCTGATTTCAGCTCAGGTCATAATCCCAGGGTCACAAGATTGAGCCTTGCGTCAGGCCCCACGCTGAGTATGGAGCCTGCTTAAGATTCTTTATCTCTCCCTCTGCCCCTCTCCCCACCCTTGTACTCTCTCTCTCTCAAAAAATAAATAAAAATAAAACATTAAATTCTATAATTTGCAGGTAATATAAGGCAGCCCTTTCTCTGAAATGGGAAAAACTAGTCTCTTTTCAACCAACTGGAACCATACCAATGGAACTTTCAGATGAATAAGTTTGCAAAGATTGTAACATACTAAACAAAGTTGATTTTGGCTAGCTTTGGGGAAATAAAATGTCTTCTGTGGATGTTTTATTCAGTTTACGTTTTAAAAAAAAATAATCAATATGACCCTTAAATGCTGTACTTGAATGGCAACATAAAAATCATAATTCAGTCAAGGTGTTTTTACAGAAACCAATATTAATGCAGATTATACTTTTGGTGGTCTAACTATAGAGCTTACAAAATAATTTTTCCTTGGATTCTCAACTCTTTCAAATAGGATGTTTTAAGGAACTTAATAGAAGTAAGGTTTAAATTTTCCTTTCACATTTATAGTTATAAACATCCTGATTAACCTACTAAATTGTAAGCTTTTGAAAAAGACCAATATTTTATTCATCTTAACATTCTCTATAATATACTGCATATGTTATAAGTTAGGTGCTCATTAACTATTTGGTGAAAGAATAAATAGTAATAAGAGACTGTGATTATTATAAATATGAGTGTTCTGTGCATTTAACTGAAAAGAGATTCATGTGCTTTAAATACTAGTTATGCAGACTTTTATTTTGCCTAAACGGATGGCTATTCTAGCTTTAGAAACAGGCAGCTAGCTGAAGGATCTCTTGCCAAGTGTCCGAGATTCCCCTAAAATCTCAGAGTTCTGTGCTGTAGGTAAAAGGAATACTCAGGAGAGTAATATTTTTAAAGTTGAAGTTACCAACCAACTCCCTTGGTTGTAGAAGTTATTTGGTATATCTCATATAAATGCCAGATTTTGAGCTGCCCTTTAACCTAATGGGCCTCTTGAATGAACAGAATACAAAATGAAACCTCCAAAGAATCTTAATTAACTTACTGAATGTAGTTATTTGTATTACCCATCTGAATGCAAAGAGTATCTATTAAAAAAAAGATAATATTGAGCTATTCATTCAAAATCTATTTAGCCAACAAGTTCAGCTTCTTGTTAAAGATGCTCAAGGACTAGGAGAGTAAAATCATCTCATTAGCATGGAAAACAGCAGTTTATCTTCATGCTACAGTGATGGTAGGTCTCTAATTAATCCAAAGACTGTATGAAGTGCTTTGGATATAAGGTAAAAAGGAAAGAAAGCTAGAACACAACCCCTGTAATGCAAGTCTTATTTTATAATCCCATATCTATCAATTTGGTATCTTAAAGTTGTTATGAGTAAAAGATGTGAAGGAGAATTTAACCCAGACACCATAGTATAGAGCTTGACCAAGAGATAACTTCAAGTTCTGTACAGAATCTAAGATGGTAAAAGATCAGTAAATGTAAAGAATACTTTTACACTTACTCTTGATGATTTTTCAGTAATGTGAAACAGACTATAGAAAAGGCCAATAATGAAAGAGGAGTGCTTAAACCTTCTTATGCCATAAGCTAAATAACAACTCAAATGAGTCAAATTTGTAGTTTATGGAGAAGAAAAGCTAGTATTTATTTTTTAATAATTGTGAAAAACTAATGAACCCAAAATTTTAGGGAATCAGAGAAGTGCCCTTTAGAAAATACATTAAATTACTGGGGGCACCTGGGTAGCTCAGTCAGTTGAGCGTCCAACTTTGGGTCAGGTCATGATCTCATGGTTCATGAGTTCAAGCCCCGTGTTGTTGGCCTCTGTGCTGACAGCTCAGAGCCTGGAGCCTGCTTTACATTCTGTGTTTCCCTCTCTCTCTCTCTGCCCCTCCCCACTTGCGCTCTCTTTCTCTCTCTCTCTCTCTCAAAAATAAAAATTAAAAAGAAAAAAGAAAATACATTAAATTACTAATACCTGACATTCATTCAGAAGGAATAATACATAGTTAAGCAGAATAAACAGTATCATAGGACTGGAAACACCACTCAGAATAGGGTTTTTAAAAATTTAGTGGGAAACAGTATTTGTCAAGGAGTTTTTCAACCTAATTAACCAGGAGACTCATACTAGATGAGATTCCTGGTTCCCAGGTATATACAGTGCTATAGTCGAAGAATCATCAAGTGCTCATCATAAGCTATGAAGAATAAAACAGTCATCAAAAGAAATTCATTATTTCAAATATTTAAAAAGCAATCATTGGTTTGCATATGTAATGTAGCTCCTAAGTCCCTAGGTTCTTCACTCAAAACACTGTAGGGCCCTCTCTCCCCCCAAAAAAGTAAAGTGGGCTTGACTGTACATTATAAAATGGGCTGCTATTCTATTTTAGCCTCTAATGCAAGGAACAGTGACCCAGAAGACTGCATGTTTACAGAAACTATTAAATTTCTCAAACTGAGAGAAAATATTTGAATCAAAATTTTAACTAGATGGTCATTAATTTGGTTATTTACAGAAGAGTTTTTAAAAATAAAGTTAAGAAACTGCAGAAAAGACACAATGTGAATGCATGTTTTCACCATAACTTTAATGTATCTATGACAGAAATTTACCTTTGGATACCATAGAAATGTCGACTAAGATTTTCTGCAAAGACAACATCTGAATTTTGGATTGTAGGCTCCATTGATGGTCCAGAACACTGAAAAGAGAGGTAATTTTTTAATTTGAATGGAAACCCTTTTTTATATAACATAAATCATCTGAGCAGGCTTATAAGAAAGAAATTCAAACAAATGTTCTTCAAGCTTGGCTGATGATTCATAAGTTGGCACCTCCCAGGTAAGTTCAACTCTACAGAGTGGCCACCAAGTCTGGAAACACAGGTAAGTATATTAAAAATGGCTGAGTGAGAAAACATTATAACACGTGAATAACATATGTTTCCAAATTTTGACCATCCTGTATAATGTAAGCTCCATGAGGTCAGGGACCTTATCACTCACATTCCTAAGCTATATAATCAACACCAAAAACATGCTTTGGCATAAAGCTGATAGTCAATAAATATTTGTTGAATAAATGATTTATTTGCTTTCTTGCTATTATCAAATACCCAGTGCCTATGATGGTAATTTATTAAGTAGTATCATACTATTCTCAAAATGTTCATGCCTTGAGTTCTCTTCTAAGAGAATAGCTTACTCATTTGATGAGGCTGCAATTTGTATTTTCTACTGAAAAATAGTGGCATGATGAGATGCACTTTAAAGATGGTCTATTAGTATGAATTAAAACAATAATCTTCATGTATACCTGAGAACGGTAATAAAGGATCACTGCCACTTAAAATATCTAAATACACCAGTCTCCATTGACTTCACTTATGCGTAGATGAAACTTTTTACTCTAAACTTCTTACCGAGGCAGAAATGACAAAGAACAAAATGAAAGTTTATATATGCTATCTCTGTAGCCCACTGGAAGTACCAATGTAAATTTAAAAAATCAAAGAGGGGACTTCTAGTTAAATATGTTTATTTGCATTTCTCCAACTAAACTTGAGGTTGTAGGACTGTGAATCTGTTAAAACAACATACCACCAACAAAACTCACTCACTGGACATTCAATTCATTCCTTCATTTATATGACAAAAGATTAGTATATTAACAGTTGGTAGATTTATGATGCAATATTAAGAAAAGGCATTGGTTGGGGGGGGTAGCCTTAATATTTTAATATTGACACAGGCAGAATAATCATTTATTTTAATGACAGTTAAGCACAACTGGTTAAGGACAGGAGTTTTGAAAAGTGGAGAATCTGTCTTGCAATTCCAAATCTACCTATTAACTATGGAACTTGGAGCAAGTTACTTAAGCTTACTGAGCCTCAGTTTTTTCTTATGTATGATGGATTTCTATCTAATAAGTATCTCACAGAGTAGAAAAGATTAAATGAGTTAGTAAATATAAAACCTCAAACATCACTGGAACACAGTAAGTAGCATTCAATAAATGAAAACTATTATTATTAGATTATTAGTAGGGCCCCTCTCAGAAACAGAATACAGAACCTTATTTGAAGTAATGTTACTTAATTTTATATTAGTGCCAATTCCAACATTCTCTTACAACCCCAAATTTAGAAAGATTTTATGCTTTAATAGTCCCATTTTATTAAATAACTTCCATTAAAATAAAGAAAAAACACATTTTCCTTCATTAAAAAAGTATATATTTAAAATTATTATTTTCTTGTATGTAAAAACTTACCATGACAACACCACCAACATATTCAAAAGCACAATGAGCTATACAGCCATACTGGATAGTATAGCCAACAAGTCGAAAGGTTTTTCCCAGAACACCACGAAGCATAGTTCTATGCAGACTCTGCCACCATTGGCCTGATGGTAAATTTCAAAAAGTTTCATGATCAATACTATTTAAAAGCACTTAAGAAATAGTTCTATTGTAAAATATTTACAATCAGTCAGAATGTAGTAAATACCTAATACAGTTTGGTGCAAAAAAGCAAGAGCTTATTTTCATTTGTCCTAATGCTATTTTAAATGACAAATTATGACACTTAATATTTTTATTTCTGAACAGAGATTATATTCAAATAATATCACTGGTTTATATATGAATTAGGTAACTAGTAGACTCTAAATTTGTCTCCTTTCATGCTTTGTTTCTTTTCTTGGTGTTAAGATAGGTACCTAAGAAAAAATATTAACTCTTTCAAAGTACTAATAACAGTTTCCATATTGTTACCTGCTACACTGTATCAGTTCTTGCCTAACAGGATATAAAAGAGAAAGCACTAGAATAGGTATATGGAAATACAAGTATCACACTGATATTTTCATTAACTTGTGTGATCTTCAATGACTTATTTAACCACTCTGGGCCTGGAAATAATAATAACTCATAGGACAGTTCTGAGAATTGAATTCAATAACATGCCAAAGTGCTTTGTAAATTATAAAGTTATATTCAGTTATCAGCTATTAACTACTGATACAATGATCACATGAATACTATGAAACAACATAAAGACAATATATTTTTTTAAGCTACAAAAAAAATTTTTTTAATGTTTATTTTTGAGAGAAAGAGAGAGAGAGAGAGACAGTGTGCAAGCAAGGGAGAGGCAGAGAGAGAGGGAGACACAGAATCTGAAGCAAACACCAGGCTCTGAGTTCTCAGCACAGAGCCCGACACAAGGCTCAAACTCACAAACCATGAGATCATGACCTGAGCTGAAATCAGACCCAACTGAATGAGCCACCAAGGCATCCCAAAGCTACAAAAATTTAAAAATATTATCCATCTAAAATATTCTTAGTATCTTTCCCTTCCTTTCTATTTACCTATTACAACTATTTCTTAACTAACGGCCTATGGTTTAGGCCTAGGCTACAATCATTGTTCTCAGATTAAATTTACTAAAACACATCAATAATATATAAGTAACATTTGCTCAATACTTACTACATGTCACACTTTACAAATTAACCTCTGTAGATATTATTATCATCATCACTTTATAGATAAAAAAAGGGAGCCTAAGTGTAGAGAACTTATATACTCAACATCACAAAGATGGAAAATGATAGAGTTAAGAACTTAATTATGTTACACTGACTCCTGTATTACTCTCCTGCTCCCATAACATCAATGGCTCTCTATCAGATGAAATACAGATTACTTAGACTCATTTTCAGGATCCATGACAGATGGCTCCCACCCTGTCCTCAGTTTCTAACCTGATCTTCCCTGATACTCCTACATGACCTGACTACTCAATTATACTGGTCTGTTCTTCAAGGAAACTTTGCCAGTAAACACTTATTTATGCCAACACCCATGCCTGGAGTATTCTTCATGATATCCATCATCTATCTAATGTGCAACTCTTCTCCAAATGCTCTCAACAGGCAAGATTTTCTTTCTCTTCAGGGTTCCCATGGGCCTTTTTATACACATACACACACACACACACACACACACACACACCACTGAGAGCACTATTTCTAAAGTTGATCTGTTTGAATTTGTATCCTGGTTCTACCATATTTTAGTTGTGTGACCTCCATGAGGTTATTATGCCTCTATAAAGCAGACTTAATATCAATACCTAAGAGAGTTAGTGATTACACGTGATCAGACACGTAGTCTGTAGCAGAGTATTTCAATAAATGCTAGTATGCTAGTTACTGTATCATTCACTTGGCAATCTACTCTATATACTCTATAACCTCCTAACATTAGTTGTATTTTCAAGTTTCTTATCTTTAAATAAGATAACAGAATTTTATAGCCTACAGCGTAGGGCTGTATCTTTTATTAGCGTTATATTACTTACTAGTGTTCATTCACCTATTAAACATTTACCATGCCTCCTCCTCTAACAAGTTTTCCTTGGCACCATCCCAAGAAATGTAACTCATGCTTTGTGTCACTCACCTTCCTTAGGCATACACTGATTATAATACTTACCACACTATACTGTTTATATCTTTCCCCTTATTATAGTACATTTGTTTATGTCTGCGGGTAGTGACTGTGTATTGTTCACCTTTGAATCCTCAGGTCCTACCAAAGAGGACAGTAAACAGAAGACTTATCTGAGGAAATTAATGAATGAATTTTGAATCCGATCTCCTCTACCATCCACATCTTCATCATTATAGAATAGTTAACAATGTTCAAAACGATTATCAGAAGACCACTGAGATTTTTGGTTAATGGAGAGACATGCAAATGCCAAAGAAATTGTCAGTAACATATTAAAAAGTCTTCTCATTAAATCATTGAGGTAATGTGAAAAATAACTCTTCCCATCAGGAGAAATAAGGAATCTGGCTTACAGTTATAACTGATGCACTTTAAAAAATAGCCATTTCTAGAGTTAAAAAAAGAAAAAGTGCTATTTAAAGATAAAAACACCCTATGACTGAAGCTCTATTAATTCAAACAGACTATGAAGAGGAAAAATGAAATACTAATAGAATACATTTTGTCTATAATATTAATTAGGTTGTCTGAGCACTACTTTGCTCCAAATATAAGATTAGGGAAAAGGGGATAAGTCTTGTAGCTTAGCTCTGAAAATTTGATTTATGATAAAAAGTCCTAAAAGTAGTGAAGTGTATATTACATTTTAAAATGAAAATAAAAATGGGCCTACCTGATATTAGAAAGGGGATGTATTATTAAACAAGAGGAAACATACGGCACTTACCAAAAAGCTATTGGTAATACAGGTGAAAGATGAAATTAGAGGGTAAATCACTTAGCAATCTACCAAAATTTAAATCATTTGGATTATGCAATAGAATCCACTTGGTTAAAAAACATACGCAAAAGTACTGAGACGCTGTAACTATACAGTGGTTCTGATTCACTGAGAAGGCTTGTTATTAACTCACATTCAGAAGTAATTGGGGCCATAAAGGCTTTTTTATGACTCGGACAATGCCCAACTCCAAATACAATGTTTGTAATGGAACTGTCTCATAAAATAATAAAATTAATAGATGAGAGTGATCCAAAGAAAGAAGTTAACAGACCCTGTTTCTTCCCTATAGGAATTAGCAACAGAATGGAGTCTGAAGTGTCTAAAATTACTTTGGATATTAGTCTATTAAGGGGAAAAAGAGCTATGAAGCTATTTCGAGAGAAATCTGAGGATAAAAGACTACGTGGCCTTGTATTTTAAAAGTGCACTGAAAAACGTTGAGGAATATTGAAATTGAGAATAAGAGCTGATGGATTTTTTAAAGAGTAATCTCAGAGCAGAAAGTAGCATTCATAAAAAACACAAATAAGCCACACACTGCTAGCACTCAGTAGCCTTTCTAGCAAAAAGGATTAAGACAGAGGTTCCAAATCTCTGCTTTACATAGTTACTTCAAAGGTCTATGTATCTATAAGTGAATACATGCTCTGGGTAACTTTTGCTTGTCCCTTCAGATTTACTCTCCACCCTTTTCCATGTGCCCTTGGAAAACTGACCTATATAAACCACATCAAGGCACTCCTGTACCCAGTAACTGAACTCCATTAGGAAGTCAGAGGAAGGAAGAGTTATGTCTTTTCTTGCCTCCTTACCTGTGGACTCTTCTCAGCCTGGCTATGTTTGGACCAAAGGTCGCTGAATCTCCAAAGGCAGTCTGCTATACAGTAATCTCTCTCCTAGGTTCCTATGACCCTTCCTTTACCTAGACCCTTCAAGCTTAGGAATGAAAACAGATTGACTGATGCTGGTTCCTGTGCTATCCGTGGTGATTCACCCATACCCTGCACACACCTCTGTAATTAGTTTCTGTAAATAAACCTTCCTTACATTATCCAACTTTGAGTGTGTCAGCTGTTTTCCATAGGTGTCCTGGTGATACAATACACCTACCATTTGCTAAAATAACAACTCGGGGGGATGGGCTAAAAGGGTGATGGGCATTAAAGAAGGCACTTGTTGGGATGAGCACCGGGTGTTATATGTAAGTGATGAATCACTAAATTCTACTCCTGAAACCAATATTATCCTGTATGTTGACTAACTTCGATTTAAATTAAAAGAAGAATGTTAGCTTCCAAAAAAATAAATAAAAATATTAAAAAAAAAAACCTCATCATGTAGAAGTTTACAATATTTGATGTTAATGAAGGAATTCTCATAAACAGGCATTTGTAAAACACTGCTGATGGGTATGCAAAATAGACAACCCCTAAAAAGAGGAATGTGGCTATCGTAATGGCATATACATTTTACTCTCTGACCAACCATCCCACTTTCAAGAATTATCCAGCTCCAAGATTCAAACACCATGTGCACAAGATTCTTTGTATTAGCATTACTGAAATAGCAAAAGCAGAAACAAACCAAATACACAACCATAGAAAACAGTTAACTAAATTACTGAACACCACACAAGGGAATTCTATACACCCATGGTGGTGGTGGTGGGGGGGTGAGGAGGGGGCAGAGTTCTATGAGCTAATAATAAATGATTTCTAGGATAAACTGCTTTTTTAAAAAACCAAGGTACAAAAAAGTAAATAGAGTAATTTATCATTTCTGGAAAAAGGGAAAATAATTTTTTATCAAAGAGAAAGAAAATAATGAAAATGGTAACATTTATAAATGGAGTAGGTGAGAACAGTGTGAAAGGGATAAGGGTGAGTATACCTCTGTATACAGTTCTGAGGCAAATGCTTCATTTACATTGTTAAAAAAATAGAAGCAAAAAAAAAAAAAATGAAACAAGGGAATTGTAAAATTGAAAACAAGAAAAATAAGCCTGTCTGTATACTCAAAATGCTAACACTACCAAACAGAAAAACTAAGGTAAAAAAAACATTTGCAAATGAAATCTTAAACTCTTAGTAGGTCTGTTGTTGTTGTTTCTTTTATGTGTATTTCAGATAGTACAAATGAGCAAACATTAAATTATTGGAAGCAAGATTCTCAATGTTAGAGAGAAAGAAGTGAGAAATATGGAATAAAGGGTTAGGAAGGTGTTGGCGGTATCAAAACAAAATTTTTAAATTTATTTATCCTGAGAGAGAGAGCACGTGTGAGTAGGGGAAGGGGTAGAGAGAAGGAGAGAGAGAATTCCAAGCAGGCTCCTCACTGCCAGCTCAACATAGGGCTCGAACTCACAAACCATGAGATCATGACTTAAACCAAAATCAATGATACGTAACCAAATGAGCAATCCTCATGTCCCAAAACAAACTTATTTAAATAAAGAAATGTGTGTGTGTGGTCTGTCTGCCTGCCTATATTAAATATCATCCTAGCTCGGAACACTGAAAAGACCACTAGAAAGAAGCAACGACACTGTAGTAGCAATGAGCACACTTAGCATGCAGATTTTTGGTCTCCAAATCATTCCCCAGTAGGAGAAACAGTTTAGGGCAGAACAATCTTGTGCCAGAAAGCAAGCATGTGCTCAAAGACAAATGGAGGCATAGGAACCACTTTAAAGGGTCTCTCACTGGCCAAATTTGGGATTAAAAAAAAAAAAAAAAGTTAACGCAGATGATACATTAGATTTAAAATGAAATCTATTGAGTACATACTAATTTTTTTTTTTAAATAGATGTATGTGTTGGAGATAAGAAAAGCTCTTTATCAAAAAATAGCAGCTAAGGGGCGCCTGGGTGGCTCAGTTGGTTAAGCGGCCGACTTCGGCTCAGGTCATGATCTCGCGGTCCGTGAGTTCGAGCCCCGCATTGGGCTCTGTGCTGACAGCTCAGAGCCTGGAGCCTGTTTCAGATTCTGTGTCTCCCTCTCTCTGACCCTCCCCCATTCATGCTCTGTCTCTCTCTGTCTCAAAAATAAATAAACGTTAAAAAAAAAAAATAGCAGCTAATAAATATAAAGGGAATTAATAGAACTACCACCAATATAATAATTGATTCAGGCAAGGGTCATTAATAGATGCTAAAAATTACTGGGTGAAAGGTTGTTGGTAAACAGGATATATGCAAAGTATTCAAGTAAATAATTTATTATTCACAAAATACCTTTACACAAAGAGATCTGGTAAACATCTTAACTGAGCAAATGTAGCTGCATAAATAAAAGTACAAACTGATTATTATGTAGCTTCCTGACACGATGCAAAGACAAGTACATCATCATGAGTGCACTTTTCTTGCCAAAAATGTGTAACCTAAATCTACTTATGAATAATCAGACATATCCATTCCATACATCCATTGTGGTCATTGTACAAGACAACAACTTGACCAATTAAAAAAATAGAAGTTTAATAAGAGAAAAAAAAATAAGAAGACTACCATTTAAGTTACAATAAGGACATGATAATCAAATACTGTATGAAATCCTTAACTGACCCTGGAATATTAGAAAGAAAAAAAAGCAATAAAAAATATTATGGGGATAACAGGAAATTTGAACATGGTTTATAAATCAAATATATCATTGTTTCAATATTAAATTTCTTTTTTTAATTTTTAAAGTTTTATTTTCAGATAAACAAGAGAACACAGCAGGTTAGGGACAAAGAGAAGGGAGACAAAGAATCCCAAGCAGGCCCAGTTCTGTCAGTGCAGACAGAGCCTGAGTCAGGGCTCAAACTCACGAACCACGAGATCCTGACCTGAGCCAAAATCAAGAGTGGGACACGCCACCCAGGTGCCCTCAGTGTCAAATTTCTTAACAATATCATGACTATGCAGGAGAATGATCTTGTTTGTAGGAGAGAAAGACTGATTTAGACATGTTATGTGTATAACTTTCATATTGTTTACTTCTACTGAAACAGAGAAGATAAATACAGAGAAGTTTATACACAGACACACATATACACACATAAATATTTACATATACACACATACATGTATATGTATATATACAGAGGAACAGAGAAAACTAATGTAGCAAAATGTTCATTGTAAATCCAGATGGAGTGTAAATGAATGTGTACAGCACTATTTTTTTCTCCCAATTTTATTACAGAATATAACTTTTTGAAAAAGCACTTGGGGGAAAAGGATATCCTCACAGTCATTCAATCATTCAACAAATATTTACTGAGCTTCTGCGATATGCCAGATACCGCAAGCAGCCCTGGAAATACAATAGTGAACATGATGCTTGTCCTTGTATAGCTTATAGTTTATTGGGATTGATGTCACAAACATACAGAGTAAAGAAATAAACACATAAATATATTAAATAATTTCTAAAAGAAAAACTAGGGTAAAGTGATAAAGACTGATGGGTGGGGCATATATTCTTTAGGATGAATTAGGAAAGATTTTTCCAAGGAAATACCACTAAAGTTGGGTTCTGAACAATAAGAAAATAACAATAATGGAAAGGACAGGAAGAATTTTATGGGCAGAAAAAATAGCATGCATGTGCTTTAAAAAAATAAAAGAAGGCTGGAGCACTATGTGGAGGACATAAAATGAGAATAAAGAGATAGGCAAGATTATTTACAGTCTTCCAGAATTTGGGATTTTATTCTAAGACTAATGGGAAGCCACTGAAGGATCTTAATTAAACAGAAGAGTAACATAATTTGATTTTCAATTTAATATCACTCATTGTGATGTAGAGGAAGAACTGCAATGAGGGCAGAAATAAAAATGCTGGCAGGGCAGTTAGGCTGGACCAACTACAGTGGTGGCAGTGGAAATGGAGAGAAAGGAATGGATTGGAGAAATTTAAGAGGCAAAATAAATGGCAAGGAAAAAGAAAGAATCAGGATGACCCTCAAGTTTCTGGACTGAGTAACTGGGTAAATGGAGGTCTATCCACAGGGTTTTAGTCATACCCATATTTGGAACAGAAAACAGAGTCCAGTTTTGGCCATGTTAAATTTGATATATTCATGATATATTCAAGGGGGTGTGTATGAGATGAGCCCTGGAGTTCAAAGCAAGTTTCACACATGAGAAGTCTTGGAAAAATAAGCCCTATCACAGTGAGGACTGCATTCTACTGCAAACAAGAGAAAACCAGAATAATAGGAACTTTATAAAGGAAGGGATTTATTTTCTAACAAGATTAGCTACTACATCCAAGTTATAAGCAGAAAAAAATTATTAAGAGTTTACTCCTTACTAATTTGTTGTCTTTTTATCCAGGAAAATAAACCACATTCATTCCATCTACATCTAACTAGCCAAGACTATGTAACTAAAGGGTGTTAGGAGAAAACTGCCATTTTCTTTGTTAAGTGTTGTAGCACTATTTTACCTTTAAAAATCATCTGAGTACTATCTGAAAAAAATTAAAACTTTTTAAAAAGTATGAAAGGGAGATGTGGAAAAGGAGACAACAAAAATAGTCAACTCTTTTAAACATTTTGGCTATGCAGGCAAGCTAGACAGTAGAGCAGGGTTTTTTCATCTACTAACACATGGGGCCACACAGGTCCTTGCTGTGGGCGGCTATCTTAGGCATTGTAGGATTTTAGCAGCATTTCTGGCCTCTAGATACCAGTAATATCCCCTTCCCCAGTTGTGACAAACTAAAATGTTTCTAGACATTGCCAAATGTTCCCTGTGGTGCAAAACCACCCTCAGCTGAAAGCCACTGCAGCAGAGTTAAGAGAAAGAATGTGGCATTGAGCAGGTTTTTTAAAACATAAAGAAACATAGTGGCATGCTTGACAGCCAATGGTAAGAATCCCACAGGGAAAGAGGCTAATGATGAGGTGCAAGTACTAATGAGAGAGGGGAAAAGGGAGAGAGGAAAAATAGACGATTGAATATTGAAGAAAGGAGGCAAGAGGAGGACTTCAATGCCAGTTTTGACAGAATGGTTTATACCACATTAACCTTCTTGGGGAAAACAATAAAACAGTTACAAAATCTGAATAAAATATACAAAATAGCTGTTTCGATGCATTAGGCAGCAGTCTAGGCAAGATGTGAGGGGCTAGGATCTATGAATGAACGGAAGAACATAAGGCAAGCTCCACATTCACCTGGCCTTTTCTCTGAGAGTGGTAGCCAATTCGCAGCACAGGAAAATAAGAGTTTTAGCAGAAAGTAGCAGTCTCACTT
This sequence comes from Panthera uncia, assembly GCF_023721935.1. Lineage (NCBI taxonomy): Eukaryota > Metazoa > Chordata > Mammalia > Carnivora > Felidae > Panthera > Panthera uncia. Next base: position 27,865,122 of record NC_064808.1, on the reverse strand, counting down.
AGCCAAGAAAGTAGATGGCACATAAGGGTCAAGCTACAAACAGGAAGGAACCACAAGGCTCCGCTAAACTGCCACTGAGCAGAGTGTGAGTTCCAGAATACCAGCAGAAAGCAGTAAATAAAAGGCTAGAAACCTAAGCAAAGGTGTCAGCCACCACAGAAAACCACACCATGTGAGAGAGACAGGGGCTGGACTTGAAGACCCTCCAAGGTTGGCCATGTTAGTTAGGACTACAGTAAGGTTACCACTGGGTGTGAGGGCAAAACTGAAATAGATCAGCCTTAACAAAGAATACAACCAACCCAAGACAGGATTAAAGTAACCTATTCATACACTATCTACCTGCAGAGGAAAAACAAAAGTAAAAGGTTTAATTTTCATAGAGCACAACATTATTTAGAACTCCTATAATATTTTTTTTATAACCTCGGAGTAGAAGGCCTTCTTTAAAAAAATTGATACATAATACATATACCATTAAATTCACTAAGGTATGAAATTCAGTGGTTTTAGTTTATCCACAGGGTTTTGGTTTTTTGTTTTGTTTTGTTTTTTCCTTTTTTTCCCCCAAGCCTACTCAGCACTGTCAGCACAGAACCTGATGCAGGGCTCAAACTCACACCATGAGATCATGACCTGAGCCTAAATCAAGAGTCAGATGCTTAACTTAATGAGCACCCAGGCACCCCATCCACAAGGTTTTTAGTGTATCCAAAGGGTTTTAGTATATCCATCACCATTACCTAATTCCAGAATATTTTCATCTTCTCAAGACAACAAACAAAACCCCAAACCAAAACCCTATACCCATTAGCAGTCACTCTCCATTCCTTCTCCGCTTCCTTCTAGCTCCTGGCAACCATGTGTCTATGGATTTGCTTATTCTAGACATTCCATACAAATGGAATCATACAATAAGTGGAATTTTTTTATTGGCTTCTTTTACCTGGCATAATGTTTCCAAGGTTCATAAATGTTGTAGCATGCATTAGCACATTATTCCTTTTTATGGCTGTCAATATTTCAATGCACAGATACAACATTTTTGTTTATCCTTTATCAGTTGATGGACATCTGGGTTGTTTTCACTTTTTAGTTATTATAAAGAATGTGCTAAAACATTTGTGTACAGGTTTTGTGGGGTCATAAGTTTTCAATTCTCTTGGATATATATCTAGGAGTAGAACTGATGAGTTACATGAAAATGATGTTTAACTTTTTGAGGAACTGTCAAACCTTTTTCAAAGTGGCTGTACCATTTTATATTTTCACATACACAGCAATATATAAGGGTTCCAAATTCCCTACATTCTTGCCAATGCCACTTGTTACTGTCTATGTCTTCATTAGAGCCACCCTAGTGAAAGTAAAGAAATATTTCATTGTGACTTTGGCATTTTCTAATAACCAATGAACAGCTTTTTCATGTGCTTAATGGATATTTACATATCTTCTTTGGGGAAATGTCTATTCAATCCCCTGACAGTTTTTAAAATTGGGTTATTATAATTTTTAATTTAGTTCAATAATTATAAACATGCTAGAAAATAGGACCAAGTGACTGCATTCAATCAAAACAGGTTATAAAATAGAACAAAATAACTGAAAGCCAACAGAAAAAAATACACAAGAGAAAAAACAGGTGATTCAGATATTAACATTAACATGAAAATAACTATGATTAACATTCAAAACAATGGGGGAAAAGAAGGTGAAGTTGAGCAGAGAATAAAATCTATTAAAAATCAAATGAGGAGAGCCTGGATGGCTCAGTCAGTTAAGTATCTGACTCTTGATTTTGGCTCAGGTCATGATCTCAGGGTTGGTTCATGAGATCAAGACTCGCATTGGACTCTGGGCGGACAGTGAGGAGCCTGCTTGGGATTCTTTCTCTCCCTCTCTCTCTCTGCTCCCTCACTTAAGTACACGTGCACACACACACTCTCTCTCAAAATAAATAAAAACATTTTTTTTAATCAAATGAAAATTCTACACAACACAAAACCACAGAATAAAATAAATAAAATTTAAAGCTCATTACGTTTATTAGCAGATTAGACTCAACCTAACAGAAGACAAATGAACTAGAAAGCAGGTTGGGAGAAAGTAATCAGACTGAAGCACAGAGAGGAAAACAGGTGGACAATACAGGAAACAAATATAGTCAGAGATCTAAAGGACAAGAGAATAGGACAGAAGAAATATTTTGAAGAAACACTGGTAGAGAGCTTTCCAAAACTGATAAAGGACATTAAGTCACAAATTTAAGGAATTTAGTAAACGCTACACAATATAAATACAAAAGAAACAAACAAAACGCATCGAGGCCCAGTACGGTAAAATTACTGAAATTAAGGCAATGAGAAGGCAAAACTGTGAAGACAGTAAAAAGATTAGTTGTTTCCAGGAATTGGGAGGAGGGAAGAATAGGCAGATAACAGAGGATTTAGTGCTATGAAAATTCTATAGTATTGTAATGATGGATACAAGTCATTATACATTTGCCCAAGCCCACAGAAGTAACATTAAGAATAAGACCAAGAATAAACTGTACTGTACCCCATGAACTTTAAATGATCATGATGTGTCGATGTAGGTTCATCAACTGTAACAAATATACTCTGGAGGGGGATGTTGGTAATGGGCATGTCCTACGCATGTGTTGGGGCAGGTAGTACACGGAAAATCTCTGTACCTTCCCCTCAATTTTGCTGTAAGCCCTAAACTGCTCTAAAAAAACTACTCTGAAAAAAAAAGACAATGAGAAAACTTTGAAAGTGGTCAGAATTACAGACTACCTTATTTTCAAATGAAGAATTTTGTCTGTTCAACAGAATGGAATGGAATGGAATGGCTAACTTTTTTTTTTTTTTTAATTTTTTTTTTCAACGTTTTTTATTTATTTTTGGGACAGAGAGAGACAGAGCATGAACGGGGGAGGGGCAGAGAGAGAGGGAGACACAGTATCGGAAACAGGCTCCAGGCTCCGAGCCATCAGCCCAGAGCCTGACGCGGGGCTCGAACTCACGGACCGCGAGATCCGGTGACCTGGCTGAAGTCGGACGCTTAACCGACTGCGCCATCCAGGCGCCCCAGGAATGGCTAACTTTTTATGAGAAAAATGGAAACCAGAAAAAAATGCAATATCATCTTTAAAGTGCTGAAATTACCAATTTGTAAATCTAGAATCAGTGAAAAATCCCTTAAAATCTGGACAAAACTAAAAAACACTTTCAGAAAACAAATTTTGAGAAATTTTTTTGCTAGTGGATCTGTAATAAAATACATACTAAAGGAGTAATTCAGGCAAAAACAAAATGAAACAGGCAAAAGCAAGATGGTACAAAGAAAACTCAAGGGTACGTTTGGATAAAGATAATGAAAACATTTAAACAACGACAACAATGTTTTTAGGGCTGTAAGACAATCTGAAGTATTACTTTCATAAGTAATAGCACAAAAAGTAGAAGGGACTTAAATGAAGTTAAAATAAGTTTTGCACAGTTCTGAAAGTGTGACAGTGGTATTTGAGTTAATAAAAAGCCAAAAATTCATGTTATATAATATAAAGAATAAAAATATTTATAAAAACTTTTCTTAAAAAGGGATTATATGACTAATAAGTTAATATAAGAAAAAAAGATTTGAGTGAGGAAAAATACTTTGATTCCAAAAGAAGACAAGACAGGAGAAATAAAACAGAGGACAAAAACACAAAACTAATAGAAAGATGGTAGACTTACTTCAAAAATATTGTCCATTAAATCTCAAAGAATTTGCCAATTAAAAGATGAAGATTGTCAGATTAGATTAAAAAAAAAAAACACATTTCCTAGTCACAAACTTTAAATATTACGCCACAGAAATTATGAAAGTGAAAGAAATTCCATTCAGAGTCACCATTTATTTATATCAATTTGAAAACAAACAGGCTTTAAGGTGGTACTACAGACAAAAAGAAATATTTCACAAGAATAAAAGTATTTTAAGAATTCAAAAGATCAAAAATCATGCAAAGTATATTTTCTGAAATATTTAACAGGAGAGTTAAATTAGAAATCAATAACAAAAAGATCATTGAGCATTTGCAAATGTTTGGAACTTAAAGAACATACATCTTTAAAAATTTCCATTTTTTACTGAACAATAAGAAAAATATGACACATACAAACTTGTGGGGGCTATCTACAGCAGTAAGAAGAAAACTTATGGCTTTTAACAAATAAGATAAAAAAGGATGAAAATTAATGACCTAAGCTTTTATCTGAAAAAGACTGAAAAAGAGGCACAGATTAAAACCAAAAAACATGAAGAAAAAATAACACAAATCAATGATAAAAAGCAAACATGCAATAGCAAAATTCAATGAAAGCAAAAGCTGGTTGTTTAACAAAATTAGTTAAAACTGATAAACCCCAGCAAATCTGATTAAGGAAAAATCAGGGTGAGAGAGAACCCAAATTACCAGTATTAAGGATTAAAAAAGTCAACACAAGAGATCTGACAAACACTAAAGATCATAAAAGGACATTATAAAAAGCTTTAGCCTAAATATTCTAACATTTAAATTAAGTTAAATTTAAGTTTAATTGATACAATTTATCAAGACTGAAGAGAAGAAATTAAAAATCTGGAGCGCCTGGGTGGCTCAAGAGGTTAAGTTAAGCCTCGGATTCTTGATTTCAACTCAGGTCATGACCTCATGGCTCATAAGTCCCAGCCTGCATAGGGATCTGCACTGACAGCTCAGAGCCAACTTGGGTTTCTGTCTCCCAGCCTGCCCCTCCCCCACTTGCTCTCTCTCTTTCTCTCAAAAAAAAAAAAAAAAAAAAAAAATCTGGATACTCCTATCAGATATATAAGAAATTTAATCTGTATTTAAAAATACTGCTACAAAGAAAAATCCAGGCCCAGATGGTTTCACTGTTATCAGTGAATATTCTTCCAAACATTTAAGGAAGAAATAACATCAACCATAAACTCTGTCAGTAAATAGAAAATGAAGGAATACTTCCCATCTGGTTTTATGCAGTCAGTATAACCTGGATACCAAAACTTGACAAGAGCATAACAGGAAAGGAAAATTACAAAACAATGGTCTCATCGACATAGATAACAAAAAATTCTAAACAAAACTTACCAAATTGAATACAATGGTATATAAAAAAGAGCATGAGCAAATGGAGTATATTACAAGAATAGAAAGTTGGCAAAATATTTTAAAATTAACCAGTGCATATTAATAGGATTTTTAAAAAATCACATGACCACCCACACTGCTGCAGTAAAAGTATCTGATAACATTCAACACTTCTTTTGATAAACTAGGAGTAAAAAGGAACTTCTTTTAACCTACAAGAATTATCTACAAAAACAAACAAACAACAATAACAAAATCTTAGGACTTACATCATATTAATGGTAAACCAATGACATGACAATTCACTAAAATAGAAATAAAAACTGGAGGGGCTCCTGGGCAACTCAGTTGGTTGAGCATCAGACTCTTGGTTTCAGCTCAGGTCATGACTTCATGGTTCCTGGGTTCGAGCCCTACATCAGGCTCTATGCTGATGGCGTGGAGCCAGCTTGGGATTCTCTCTGTCTCCCTCTCTCTCTGCCCCTCCTGTGTCTCTCTCTCAAAATAAATAAAGTTAAAAAAAAAAAAAAGAGAGAAACTGGAAAGGAAGAAGTTAAAAGGTCATCATTAACAAATGGGATTTCTCTACACAGTAAAAGAATAAACGTGAATTTGCAGAGTCTCTTGACAGAAGATCAGTGTGCAAAAAATCACTGAAACTGAATTTATTCATTCATTCATTCACTAAAATAACTAAATTTCTGCATACTAGCAAAAGCCAACTAGAAAACAAAATTTTAAAATAACATATATGACAACTCCAAAAAAAGCATCGAATAGTTGAAACAAAGTCAAAGGAAACATGTATAAGACCGTTACATTGCTGAGAGAAAATGAAGACAACCTAAACAAATAGAAAGATACACCTATGTTCATGGATTCAAAGAATTTGCAAGGTTATCAATTCCCTTCAAACTGGTCTACAGATTCAATACAATTCCAGTGGAGAATTTTTTTCCAGTACAAAATGGCACACTCATTGTAAGGTATATATAGAAATGCAAAAAACCTGGAATAGCCAAGGCAAACATTAAATAGAACAAAACTGGAGAAACTTACCTCAAATATCATAATTTATGGTTAGTTTACAGAAGAGTATTATATGTGGCGAATCTAGACAAACAGATCAAAGGAACAGAACCAAATAAAAGAGCTACACTTATATGATTATCTGATTTATAACAAAGGTTTTAATACAGTTCAGCAGGAAAAGGCTAGTCTTTTTACTAATTGGTGCTAAGTCAACGAGATATGCATACTGGGGAAAAAAAAAAACCTTGACCCATAACATCATCAAATATAAAAATTAATTTGAGTGAGATAGATTACAGACAAACATATGAATGGTAAAGTAATAAAACTTTTAGAAGAAAATGGAGACTATCTTCATCACCTTTGGGTAAGGCTAAAATATTAACCCTAAAAGACTGCTCAATTTGATTTTACCGAAATTAAAAACTTCTGTATATGAAAAACACCATTTTTAAAAAGGCAAAAAACCCAGACAAGGAGCAAATATCATAACTAGATACTAATATCTACATATGTGTCTGGAAAAGGCACATCCAGAATATACAGAGAATTCCAACACATCATTTAAAAAAAGACAAACAACAAAAATCAGGCAAAAAACATGGAGATTTCACAAAAGAGGATATCCAATTAGCTGATATGAAAAGTTCATCATCATTTGTTATCAGGGAATTGCCAATTATAAGAGATATTACCATAAAATCACCACAGTGGCTAAAATTACAAAGACAATACAAAAAGCTAAAAAAGATGTGGAGCAAGTAAAACTGTCAATCATTGCTGGGGAAACGATAAATTTACACAACTACTTCAGAAAAGTGTTTGGCAGTACCTACCCCTAAGATTCAGCCTAGATGTATGTTAACCTAGATATGTTAACCTAGATATATATGCCACAGAAAGAGCTGCTTATGTTCATTAAATGATACATACAAAGATATTCATAGCAGCTTTATTCATAATATCCCCAAACTAGAAACTACCTAAATACTAACCATTAAGAGAATGAATAAATTGTGGTATATTCATACAATGGGACACCACACAGCAATGAAAAGGAATAAAATACTGATACATGCAACAACATAAATAAATCTCACATAATATTAGTGAAAAAGACAGACACAAAAGATGTATGATTCCATACATGTTATATGATTCAATTTATATTATTCTATTTTATGAAGGCCAAATACAAACAAAACTAAGTGGTGATGACAGAGGTAAGAAAAATAATTAAATCTGTAGGGCACATATTTAAGCCCAAGTAGTGGTTGCACAGGTATATACATACATAGAAATACATCACATGGTAGGCACACATGCACTCACATGCGAGTGTGTGTATCAATCAATCAATCAAGGCCAGAGAGGATGGGAACAAACAAAAGTAGATTGGCTTTTTACAGAAGTTGGGGCACTTTCTCCAACATAATAAGAAGGAAAACAAGGTGGGTTCAGATACTGGTAGTTTTCTCAGTTTGATGGTGGGAAAACCAGGGAGCCAATGCTCCAGGCTATTTTCTCAGTCTCAGGCATTGAGGACATGAGCAGAGACTGGGAACTCTCAGCATGGAGCCAGCTGGTAAACGGAGAATTGGTTACAGATGTCTTAGTATCCTACTGCTGCTGTAAAAAACTACTATAGGGGCGCCTGGGTGGCGCAGTCGGTTAAGCGTCCGACTTCAGCCAGGTCACGATCTCGCGGTCCGTGAGTTCGAGCCCCGCGTCAGGCTCTGGGCTGATGGCTCGGAGCCTGGAGCCTGTTTCCACTTCTGTGTCTCCCTCTCTCTCTGCCCCTCCCCCATTCATGCTCTGTCTCTCTCTGTCCCAAAAATAAAAATAAAAAAACGTTGGAAAAAAAAAATATGTTAAAAAACTACTATAAAGTTAGGGCTTAGAACAACACAAATTTATTATCTTACATTTTGAACTATACTACAAAGCCATAGTAATCAAAACAATAGAGTACTGGCATAAAAAGAAGCACACAAATGAATGGAACAGAACAGAGAGCCCAGAAATGAATCCACACTTATATGGTCAATCTATGACAAAGGAGGCAAGAATATACAATGGAGGAAAGACAGTCTCTTCAATAGATGGTGTTGGGAAAACTGGACAGCTACGTGCAAGCAAACAGCCTTAACAATATTTTTTCTAGATCTGTCTCCTCAGGCAAGAGAAACAAAAGAAAAGAAAAAAAAAATAGGACTACATAAACTAAAAAGCTTTTAAACAGTTAAGGAAAACCATCAACAAAATTAAAAGGCAATGTGCTAAATGGGAGAAGACAATTTACAAATGATATATCTGAAAAAGGATTAATATCCAAAACATATAAAGAACTCCTACAACGCAACACCAAAAAAAAAAAAAAAAAAAAAAAAAAAAAAAGTCCCACAAATAATCCAATTAATAAATAGGCAGAGTACTTGAGTAGACATTTTTCCAAAGAAGACACACAGGTGGCTAAGAGATTCAAGACAAGATGCTCAACATTACTAATCATTAGGGAAATGTAAATCAAACCCATGAGATATCACCTGATACCAGTCAGAATGGCTATATCAAAAAGATAAAAAAGAACAAATGTTGGCCAGGATGTGGAGAAAAGGAAGACCTCATGCACTATTGGTGGAAATGTGAACGGGTGCAGCAACTATGGAAAAGAGTATGGAGGTTCCTCAAAAAACTAAAAACAGAAATACCATACAAACCAGTAAATAACCACTTCTGGATATTTACCTGAAGAACACAAGAACACTAATTTGAAAAGATATATACACCCTTGTTTACTGTAGCATTATTTACAACAGCCAAAATACGAAAGCAATCTAAGTGTCCATTGATAGACAAATGGATAAAGAAAATATGGCATATATATATATACACACATACACAATGAAATATTTATTACTCAGCCATAAAAAAAAAAAACTGCAATCATGCCATTAGTGACAACATGGATAGACCTAAAGGATATTATGTTAAGTGCAATAAGTTACAAAGACAAATACCATATGATTTCACCAATATGTGGAAGCTAAAAAACAAAACAAAGGAGAAATCGATTCATAAATACAGGAAATAATCTGGTGGTTGCCAGAGCAGATTGGGGTTGTGGGAGGGGTGATGGATGAAACAGATGAAAGGCACTAAGAGGTACAACCTTTCAGTTATAAAGTAAGTAAGTCAGGGAGATGAGAAGTAAAGCATAGAAAATATAATTAATGATACTGTAGTAACTTTGGTGACAGAGAGCAACTAACTATACTTTTCATGCTGAAAATTTTGTAATGTATAAACTGTTGAATCACTATGTTGTACACCTGAAACCAATATAATATTGTATGGCAACTATACTTCAATAAAAATTTTTAAAAATTTATTATCTTAACAGTTTTAAGGTCAGAAATCCAATATAACTCTCACTGTGCTAAAAATCAAGGTGTTGGTAGGGCTGCATTCCTTTCTGGAGGCCCTAGGAGAGAGTCCTTTCTATGTTTTTTTTCCAGCTTCTAGATGCTGCAAACATTCCTTGCTTTGTGGCTCCTTCCTCCAACTTCAAGGCCAGCAGCACTGCATCCCTCTGACCATTCTTCCATAGTCACGTCTCCTTCAGACTATTTCTTCTGCCTTCTTCCACTTTTAAGGGCTCTTGTGATTACACTGAACCCACCCAGAATATCCATTCGGGGTCCTTAATTACATTTGCAAAGTACCTTTTGCTATGTAAGGAAATACAGTCACAGGTTCGGGGAACTAGGACACGAGACAGCTTGGTTGAGACCTACCATCTACCACACCAGGATACCAACACACTAAACTAGTATTTATCATAGTGTGGTCCCCAGACCAGGAGAATGGGCATCATCTGGCAACTTGTCTGAAATGCAAATTCTTGGGCCAAACTCAAGATTTATGTAATCAGAAAAGTGGGGAGTGTCACTCAGGAATCTGTGTTTTAGCAAGTCGTCTAGGTGATTCTGAAGCACAGTAACATATAAGAACCACTGCTCTAAGTTGTTAGGGTGACCGATGGCCATAACTACCCTTGTGCAGCTTTGCTCATCTAGTCATTTACTGCTGTGTCATTTAATTTATCATATTCCATGTGTGCTGTGAAAAAAAGATGGGAAACTTTAGCATAAAGAATTCTTACTCTATATCGGAGATGGAATTTGTTGGTTTTTATTCTCTATCACATTTACTTTTTTCAGAAATTGATTCACCAATGTAGAGACTAAATTCCTTTAAAGGAGAGCTTATGTACTCTATCAATTAACAGAAATAGAAATGTGAGGAAAAAGAAATGAAAAATTAAAAATTGTGACTGTCACATATAGGAAAAGAAATATACAATAAATACTGTAAATAAAGTATACAGTATATATATTAAAGCTCCATATAATACTGGCATAAAGGTACAAAGTTGATATCTACTTTCAACAGTTATCTACATTATAGATAAAAAGATTTCTTCCCGGGGCACCTGGGTGGCTCAGTCAGTTAAGTGTTCCACTTCAGCTCCGGTCATGATCTCATGGTTTGTGAGTTTGAGCCCCATGTAGGGCTCTGTGCTGATGGCTCAGAGCCTGGAGTCTGCTTTGGATTCTGTGTCTCCCTCCCTCTCTGCCCCCTCCCCAAATCATGTGTGCGTGTGAGTAATTAAAAAATTAAAAAAAAAATTTCTTCCTATAACACAAACTTAGAAAACACTAAGTGGGATACAGGTAATAAGGGCTTCTTTCACTACACATAAGTAAACCTCCAATACCAACCAAAATAACAACAACAACTACGTAAATAGTACTTATTGCTGTGTGCCAGGCTCTAATTACATATATTAACTCATTTAGTTCTTACAATAACTCTATGAGAACTTAAGTATCTCATTTTACAGATTAAAAATAATAATAATAACTGGGGGACAGAGAGGTTAAGGAACCATTCAAAATAACACAGCTCATAGGCAGCAGAACCAGAACTCAAAATGAAGCAGGTGGGCTGCCAAGTCAACCATTATGCTATACTGCCTTTCAATTAAAATAAAGAAATTTTTTGGAAACTATAATAAACAGGCATATGGGAAAGAGAGAAGCCAGACTGATGTTAAGCCAACTATAAAGGTGAAGCAGTGAACTCTAGATAGGGGTAAAATCTAAGATCTCGATTTAGATCTAACCATAAAAGTAGCCTTAGAGTGATTTCAGAAAACCCAAAGCTACCAAAACAAAAACAAAAACAAAAACATCCAACTGATGGTTTAGGTCTAGAATTCCTTTGAAAAGAAAAGAAAACATTTTGTTTCAGAAATATGAGGGAAAAAAAGTAAAGAATGTTAATTGAGACTACCAAATTACAAAAATTCATTCATTTTAAAGTATAAGCAGCCAAAGAAGTGATTAAAATGATAACTTTTTTTTTGTTTCGAGAAGAACAGTTAATGAATATATTAGCATTTAAAGAAGTGTTCACATTAACGAAAGGTGAGGACAGATGCAGAAGAAAACTCCCAGCCATCATAGTTTTACTACATTTACCTTAATTTGGACAAGAATGACATTCCTGAGACTTCTGTGATTTCTCAAATTTAAAAATATCTACACAAAATACATTTTCCCATATAATGATTATACCTAAAATAACTGAAAGATATATGTCCATTTCAGACCCTGAATGGAAGTTATTGTGACAAGAAGAGAACAACAGACTCGCTAAGACATGGATGCTGAATGGTGTACTCTGCTCAAGAGCTAAATAATTCACTCTTACACAGCAGCCTCTCCCATCAAAGTAATTCAAATTCCTGCCATTTCAAAATCACCTTCAGGGCTGCTCAAGAATTGTTCAAATCCATAATGTTAAACCTACTGTAAGAGTCGTGCAGAGGCTATTTTTCTAGAACTACAGAGTTCTGATCCCCATAATCTATGAAGACTTTATTTGAACCGATTTATTTTAATGCATTTCCAGAGGAAATAAATGCCTTCACTTTAAGGTTTAAAGTAGTGAATATTGCTTTGCCTGTGACTGCAACATCAAAATTATCTGAGAACCTAATTCAAAAACCAAACTCCAAAAACAAACTCCCAGGCTCCCATCATAGAGTTAATAAATGAAAATCTGTGGAAGCAAGGCTGCAGAATCTAGTTTTAATAAGCTCCCAGGAAGGAAGCCCTATAAAGGACTTTATGCTGTCATTTGAGACCACTAAGACAAACTCAGTATTTTCAGGAATTTGACAAAATTTATCCATTCATTAATTTTAAACTGAATGTTAACTTTGGGAGAACTCTATAAATTTCATCATCAAACTTTATCATGCTAACATTGCAATGATTTTAAAACCTTCAGTGTTACTTTCTGAAGTTCACTTCTTATATATATCCAAAATCAAAACTCATTTTATATTTATAAACCATAAGCAGTTAACACTTTTAACACAAATAACAGCTTCCAAAACAGTGAAATACCAAAACCATCCCATTCATCCACCAATAATCCCCCAATGATTACATATGATCCATCTATTTCAGAACAATATACAAGTTGTACATGTGAGTTGAAGGGTACTCATTCAAATGGAATAATATCGGGGAGCCTGGGTGGCTCAGTCAGTAAAGCATCCGACTTCAGCTCGGGTCATGATCTAGCAGCTTGTGAGTTTGAGCCCCGCGTCAGGCTCTGTGCTGACAGCTTAGAGCCTGGAGCCTGCTTCCAATTCTGTGTCCCTCTCTCACTCTGCCCCTCCCCCACTCGTGCGCGCTCGCGCGCGCGCGCTCTCTCTCTCTCTCTCTCTCTCTCTCAAGAATAAATAAAACATTTTAAAAAATTTAAAAAACAGGGGTGCCTGGGTGGCTCAGTCGGTTGGGCGTCCGACTTCAGCTCAGGTCACGATCTCGCGGTCCGTGAGTTCAAGCCCCACGTTGGGCTCTGTGCTGACGGCTCAGAGCCTGGAGCCTGTTTCAGATTCTGTGTCTCCCTCTCTCTCTGACCCTCCCCCGTTCATGCTCTGTCTCTCCCTGTCTCAAAAATAAATAAACGTTAACAAAAAATTAAAAAAACAAAAAAACAAATGGAATATTATCATTTAGCATTATCATAGGTTAGCTGTCACTGTGCCAGTCTACAGTTCATGTATGGCCCTTTGGAGAGATATCAAGTCTCATAAATTGTTGAAAGAGAAAAAAGAGTTTAGAATCTCTTAAATAATCAAGAATTCCTATGATTCCCATCCTGCTTTTGTTACACCTGACTTACTCCTTTTTAAAAATTTCTTCTCGTTTCTCTCAGTCTAGATCCCTTTCTCTTAAGTCCAAAATCACCTGTTAACTTCTACTAATATTATCAGTCACCTGTGCCAATAAATCTATTATTTGTAGCTTCTAAAGATGAGTCAAATTTCTCATAAGTTATCAATAAGGTATTAAATTCACATGAATCTACCTAAAAAGAATGTGTATCATTGAGAAGACCTTGTATGTTTACAGTGAATTTAATTAAGATGAGTTTATTTGGGGCTTTCCAAAAGAAATAACCGTCTCTAATCTGCCTATGAACAGAGAAGGAAAAAATACTCTCAAGAGCCATTCAGTAAATAGCTGATGTAAAAAGCAGAAAAGTAAATACTATGTTTAATAAAAGCTTTGAGACAAATTTTTTGAAAGGAAAGCCATTTTAAAAAATAATTATAAGATATTATTAACCACCATAAAAAGTTACCCTGAGAAAACGCACTAGCTGGCAAAATAATTTGAAATTACACATAAACCAAATAGTTTGTATTTAAAATATAAGTGATTATGTTATCAGGATAAGAAAAAGAATTCAGTCTACATATTCCATGGATAGACCTTTCCATTGTGATAGAATTTTAAATGAATACCTTTTCAAATAGTAAAAATACAAATAGAAGGCTAAAAACTTCCTTTATAAACTAACATAATGCAGTTCAGTAAAAATATTGTTAAGCTTTCTCATTCATTTAAAATGTGACAGCAAATGAAGAAACACATTTTGGAATACAATAGCTTGAAATCAGTTTAAAAAATCAATTAATAATGACAAGTTTGCTAAGTAGGTTTAATCAAAGATCTCTACATAAATTTATTACCTATTGATTTTTCTAATAAAGATCTCCTATGAAGAATAAAACATACTATATGTAAATAGAGGCTACAAGTAAATCAGTGCATTGTGCATAATAATTAGATTTTAATAATTCTTACAGTTGTAAAAATTATTCACCTATACATAGTTAAATTTTTATATTAAGATTAAGGTTTTATAATTTTTTTAATAAAAAGCTACTAAATCAAAAACAATAAGATAAAAATCAAGTTCTATGAATAAATATTTTAAAAGTAAGTACTCTAGGATCATAACACTGACAACACTAATTATCTTTTCTAGTCTTGGCAGTTATGTTGCATACTGTTTGGGTGACTGATGGGATAATTTCACTTCATTTTCTTTCAGTTTATTCTGGACCATGTAGGAGAAGAATATTAAAATAATTAACACCTCTAAACAAAGTACTTGATAAAGTTTTTAGTTGACATAAAATGCTTAAAAAACAAAAACCTCAATTAACTAATACATGATTCTAGAGCAAATAACTAAACCTCTACCTGCTAAAGGAAAACTTTCACTAAGAATTTCTGATTTTAAAAAATGTCACTCAGTATTAATATCAGCTATTTTAGGATTTTTATATATTAAAATCATATATTTTCACAGAAAGCTCTTTTCATTGGTTTGAGATAGCATTACCTTAATCATCAAAAATATAAATGTCTATTTTTATACCATTAAAAATGGTTTACCTCGCTAAAAACATTTAATCAGCAGGAATCAAAGCAGTCTTTAATAAACAGGTAAAACGTATGATGAATTCCTTACGCCTATAGATATTTTGATTAATTTAGTGATAATGACCTTATATCCAAAAGAACACTAAAGTATTTAAGTTAATATTTAATCTCAAATATAAATCTTTACCAATAGCAAAT
Organism: Panthera uncia; assembly: GCF_023721935.1. Taxonomy (NCBI): domain Eukaryota; kingdom Metazoa; phylum Chordata; class Mammalia; order Carnivora; family Felidae; genus Panthera; species Panthera uncia. The sequence goes on along the minus strand of NC_064808.1, from coordinate 27,849,933 downwards.
ACACTGTCAATCAACTGGAAAAAGTATAAAAGATATTATTAATCAACTTTTTTAGTTGAACATTTTAATACATTTTTTAAGTCATACATATAGTTTATGCACGCCTTATATAATTTATAAGTCGTATAGCTTATAATAAGGCTAAACATTAAAAATAATTAATAAAAAGCACATTCTTTGCCTTGATCACCTGATTTTTTTTGTTGTTGTTGTTTATAAAATTAATCACAGTTAGCAGGGTAGAAATCGCTTTGAGCTTCGTGAATGACATCCAAGAGATGGGAAAGGATTAGTTCTCAGTTGCTGCCAGTTATAGCGCCAGGTGGCTTTTTCTGCAGTGAAGGTGTTACCGATAATCCCATTACACTGGTACTAAATCTTGCAGACATCAAAATTATCACCAAGGTTCCTTTTCATCCCATCCTTTCCAAATGACTGGAAGTCGCTTCACCTGAAAGAAGTCAAATCCACATGCAGCTGCTGTTTTAGCAGGCAGCAAACTCCCTGAGAATGCCAGTCGTGATTCAATTTTGCTGTGCTGGTGGCCCCCTATTCCCTGTCCAATAATACATCTGTTAAAAAATCCTACAGCTACAAATCAAGTTTAATCCTACCAGGGACCTCATGTTGGTCTTGTCTTCCAAAAAGGCAGCAGGTTCTGCTGTCTATCTCTGCTAGCGTCTGGGGAATACCCTTTAAATCCCAGCTCTACTTAGAAGAATAAGCTAAGGATCACAAAACATGACCTCAAAAACCCTGATATGACTATATTCTGACCCAGAGGCATTCATTCTAGGTGAAGATTAGAACTTTGCATAATAAGATTACACAGCAAGTGAATGATATCAAGGGACTATCCATATGCAGCCGCCTGGTTTTCTATAGACAGCCTGTGCTCTGCAATATGCAGTGCAGACGAAAAAGAGCTTGGTCTTTCTAGCTGAAATAAAATAGATTCACATAAATTAGTTGGCCATTTCCAGATTCCTAAATCCCCTATTACATCTTTTATTGACAGCTCCTGTGAGGATAGCACAAATGTTATTCCTTTTTATTCTGTGCTTCTATAACAATCATGCTCTGTAATTGAAATGTACATAGATTATGGCTCGAAATTAACATCTTGTTTGCTGTAATCTTGGATTACAATTGACTGTGTACATAATAAAATTAGGAAATCAATGGATGGATTTATCATCTCCAAGAAACTAGAGGTATTGTTTAAAGAATAGTTTAACATTTTGTGTCAACACTTTAAATGCAGAAGTCACAGAGAAGTCAATAAAAATTTAAGTGAGTAAAAGGATACAACAGGCATCAGGTAATATCTACATAAAAGTTAGTTTACATAAAAATTAGCTCATTTCCCTCAAAATTTTAAAGTGTTAAAATTTTCAAACGTGAAAGTTCAGAGATCTCCTTTTGAGATTTTCTCTCAAAACAATACTTGAGCAAGAACCAGTTACACAAAAAGTCTCTACTTTTTATAAAGTACATGTAGTGACAGTATTTTATACACATCACCTTGATCATTTTACACTTTAAAATATTTGAATCAATTCAAATCGTCATTCAATGTTTTATAGTTCTTAACTACGTGCTTCTAAAGTACTTAAAGACGTTCCCTCTCCTATTTGAATATATACAGAGCATTTAAAATGTATAGAATCCTAGAGAACTTTGTTTTTTTTCTACCAAGTTTAAAGCAGTATGAGCTCTAAGCAAACTTACATGAAAAGAGACATATACGTTCCCACAAATAACTATGCAGAAAAATTCTAAGAATGTGAAGAGGAGTTCTCTACTTAAAAAAAAAAATATTAAGATTTGCCATGAGATTCTTATAAAACTAAGCTCCTTGGTATACTTAAAACACGTCTGACAAGTTTGATTTGCCCACAATTGCTGAGGAACATACTACATCCATTACATTAGCCATTATTTCCTTATTATCACAATATATTTAAGCATATCTATACAATATCTGATAAGTAGACAGGAATCAGGTAACATAATTCTGATTTTGTGTATTAATCAGGCAGATATATACCAATAGTATCAGTGGTAGAGCTATAAAAAACACTGTATGTAATTTCAGTTAGATAGTCCATGAACATTCTTTGGTCGTCTTGAATAGGATATAGCTAGAAAATTAATGAGGAATGCAAAAAATACACATTTCTGTAGAACTTTAGAGCTACACTGTTCAATAAGGTAGTCATTAGCTATATATGGCTACTGAGAACTTGAAATGTGACTAGTCCAAATTGTGATGTATTGTGAGTATAAAATACACACTTGGACTTTGAAGACATAGTACAAAAAAACACTAAAATAATTCATATTATTGAAAATAGTATTTTGGATATAATGGATTAAATAAAATACTTAAGTGACTTGCACTATATTTCTACTAGACAGCACTGCTTTAGATCATACATTTTTAACAGTAAATTCCTAAACTAACTGAAATTGCACAACTAATAAATACTAAAGCAGAGAGTTATTCTAGAAGAACAAACATTTCAGTGTCAAATCTGATAGATTAGCTTAGAAAAGAACAAAATGCTGTCATTTCTGCCTCTATTTCACATTTCTAGGTTAAGGGTAGTGGGGGAGAAGAAGGGACCAACGAGACTGCTGACCACCATGTACCAAAAAAGAACAATATTTTATAGTTACAAAATGCTTTAGTCTATTAAACACAGGTTTTTACAAAAAATATATATACCTTGGGCAACTTCATAAAAGACTAGTAAGTCTATATGTTACCCCTAATTGAATCCAATAGATAGCAACTTCAAAAAAACATGTCTGGATCTAAAAAGGGCCATGGTTTTCTTCTAAAGGACTGTACAATTGTTTATATTCCATTTTTTAAAATACATTATAAGTAATAACTACAGAGATTTGAAGCATGTAATAAAAAGCATGTAATGCTTTTCCATTAGTCTTTTCATTGTATACACCAATGTAGGTTAAAAACTCCATTAATTAAGGTTTTACAGAAATAAGAAAGACTACAAATAGTTAAAATATAAAATATATACCTAATTTAATTCAAGAAAGTTAATGGCAGATTTAGTATGGCCAGACAATTGATGTCATACAATTAAAATACAAAGCCTGTCTTTGTCACACACTGGAATATTATTCCAATATAAACAATAGTACATAAAGTATTAACTCATTTAAAAGTTGCTTTTTCATAATTATTTCTTTATAACATTTATCTAAAATACTAAGACTAATCATGAAATATGAGTATGAATAAATAACATGGATAAAATCTAAATTAATTCTTTACGATCCAGCCATGTCACTTTTTCCTAATCTTTCAAAATTATATAAGTTCTTTCCTTTTCTGGTAACAAGTATCACACAGACACACACAGACACAGAGACACACACAAAAACAAAATAATAACAATAAAAAAACTTTCTAACCATCAATATATGAGTGTAATGATATTCAGTCTAAGTTAATCCCCAGACATCCAAATTCATGAATAAAAATTCATCAGTTTTAAATACACTGAGCCTATTAAGCAAGAACAAAAGCATATGCACAAAAGAGCTTTTAATATATTTCAAAGCCCAGAAGAGCCATGGTCTCATTAAAATTATAAATTACACAAACATGGAATGAAGATTCAAACTGCAGTGCAGCTAAGCAGATTACAGAAAACCCCGCGTTCCATATGATAACACACCATGGCCCTCCCAGATGGGGGCTTGGAACAAAAAGGCCATCACCACAGCTAGGGAAAACCTCCTTGTGATCTCTGGTTTCTGTTCAGCAGATGACAGCCAAATAATATGTTGATTATTCTGTTTGTGCTGCTAAGCTTGTAAGATGGAATAAAAGCGATATGATCTATTGTGAACCCAATGCTAATGTGTTGCTCCACTCATAAATAATACACTGAATTTATTTTGAAACTATCTTTTATCTAAATTTCAGTTTTTAAATGCATGAATTAAAATAAAAGCCAGGATAAAATAATATTTAATTTGATGCTTTAAACTAAAAAAATGTAATGACAAGTGAAAAATATCTAAGTACTTAGTTAAGAGTCCAGTACAACTGCCTTTCTTTAATCTCAGCACTGTGATCAGAGACAAAATGCATTTTTAAATAGGTAATTACTCTCATTATGAAATATAAATGCAAAATTAAATAATACAATAATCATGAAGTTTACAATATACATTATTAAGATACAAACTAAAACATATAAAAAACACTTTTCTGCAATATACTAATGGCACATAATCAGAACATGTATCTAAAATATTTCTGAATAATAAAAAGTATCACAGAAGGCCTTAAGAATGTTCATAACTTGGACACAAATGGATGCTCACAAAAAATCCTACTTAAAATAAAAATAATTAAAAAGAAGCTTCTAAAAATAGTTTTCAAATATAACATAGAGAACATCATTTCTTTTTTTATAGCTGTAGAGTATTTCATTGTATAGATATGCCACAGTTCATTTAATCAGTACTCTACTGATAGACATCCTCAGAAGAAATATGCAAATATATTAATCAAGAAATATGTATTAGAATGTTTATAATAGCATTATATGGAAAACCACCCAAATGTCCATTAACAGAATGGATTAAACATATTGTGATATAGTCATATAATGGAATGGAGCTATGAAAATGAACCAACCACAACTTCATGCAATGTAGATGAATAGCAAGACATAATGTTGAGCAAAGGAAACTAGACACAAAAAATTATACTGTGTAATTGTATGTATAAAATACATACATAATGTTTCTTTTCTTTATCTGGGTGCTGGTTACATGGGTGTATTTGGCTTCTGAAAAATTCATTGAGCCATTTACTTTTAATATGTGCCCTTCTCTGTATATATAATTTTCTTTAAAAAGGCAATTTTACACAAAAATAGTATACCAAAATGCTTGTCATAAGAAATTTAGAAACAGGTGACATATATAAAATCTAAAAGTGAAAACTAAGCATTCTTATACTACTTATTTGAATACTCAAATTTTCAACTCAACAGCCAAAACAAATTCCCGGATTCTTTGAAACAGAAGAGCAAAAGCCACACAACCCTATTCTCCTCCCCCATCCCCAAACTCTAATACCAGACTCAGAGGTATTTGGTCTTTCTGTCAGGAATTGCTGCTGCTGCTATATAATAGACCTAAAATAATCTCAGTACGGAACATTTGCCCATATGTTAGAAAATAAAGTAAGGCAGCTTAACATATATGTTTGCCATCTCCCCCTTTGCCTTCAAATTTCATAAACTTTTATTTGCTAATTATGAAAGCTTATTACCTAATTTAATAGAGAACTATTTTACTTCTCAATGAAGTTAGAAGAAAATATAATTAATTCCTTAATATCACTATCATACACATAAAACTTCCTGATAATACGATAATAAACTAAACAATGTATCTCATTACCTCCCACTTAAATATTTTCCTTTATTTCTATACTGGAATCAACACATGATTACATTACTGTTTTTCTCATATTAAAAAGATACTTTAAGATATAAGCTAAAAGAATAAATTCATAAGTAAATAAGTAAGAAATAAGCTAAAAGAGACCATCTAAAGATTACAGAGTTCAATTTTCATTTGTGTAACAAATACTTATTCAGTGCTTACCAGGATCTGGAGATAAAGGAGTAAAATTAGCTAATTTCTGTGGTAAATGTAGCAGACTTACCCCTTTCTTTCCCACTCATATGATTTACAAATGAAACAAAACTATTTTTAATGAGTAACACATTATTTAAATATTAAGAACAATCTAGACGATACACAGTTAAAGTTCCATCTACTCCATTTTCCTCACCCATCCACACATAGGATTTAGGTTTTGCATAACCTCCCAGATTTTCTTTTTGCAAATACAAGCAAATAGGAATATGTATTTTTATTTCCTTCCCCCTTTATGCAAAAAGTAATTTACCATACACTGTTTGAACTTTGCTCTTTTAAAACAACAACGTATGTTTCAAAATGTTCTAAATCTGCATATAGAAAATATCCTTCCTTTTTTTTTCACGGCTGTAGAGTTTTACATTGTATAGATATGCCACAGTTCACATTAACCAGTACCCTACTGATAGACAGTAGGGGTGTTTCCAATCTTTTGTTACTGCAAAAATGCTACAGTGAAAACTCCTGTACATATAGTATTACATGAGTACACAAGTATATCTGTAATAAATTTCTGGAACTAGTATACAGAGAAGTTTAAATGCATTGGTCTTTTCCTAGAAATTGCCAATTTGTCTTCTACGAGGGGTGTGTCATTTTGCACTTCCACCACTGATGCATCTCAGATGTATCCTAGGAAAACCTAATCCTCTCATTTGGCCTCTAAGATAATTTGTTCATAAGGCAATTGCCAACGATGTTCTAATTGCAAAAAACTACAGAAAGCTCTTTGTTTGTTTTACCCCTAATGCAGAATTAAAATCCGTTCACATAAATTAAAACAAAGGAATTTTCAAATTAAAAAAAAAAAAAAACACCTCACTGACATAAGAAATCATCATATTGATGCCTAATGTACTGGGATAGAAACTATCTATCTTTCCTCCCAATTATCTCCTGTCATCTAAAAACAAATATACTCTCCCATTCCAGCTTTTTTTTTAAAAAATTAACATTTAGTGGTTTATAATTGGGTAAGCAGTCAAATGCATTTCACTTTGAAATGAATGTTTTCCTGAGGCATTTAAGTTTTCATGAAACCAAATCCATGTGACTTCTACATTGTCCTTTAAAAAGCTATAATTTCAAAGGTGGTTTAATTTTTATGACTGCCATTTTCAAATGGCAGTGTCAACTAATACACTGTTTTTATTTCAATGTCCATCCTATTAAATATTTTATAATTAGAAAATGCCCACTTAGGTCCACTGGACTTCCCATTTGAAGGAGTCCTTAAGCAAATTCAGTTTCAATATCACTGTTTTATAAGAAAATGTGTACACGATAATTTTAATCCCCCAAATAAGGACGCACCGGTATTTGTAATCTATGTTGCATTTCAATTGTTCAGAAACCAGCCATCAGGTTATCTCAGAACTCCGAAACAAAGTGGCGAATCTAGTTGATGAACCCAAAATAAATTTTAAAAAGCTGCCACACCTTCTGTGCCCTTAGTCAGTAGATGGCAGAACCATACTTAAGCTCTTACCCAAACAATGTTGATTTTAACATTAGAGTCAATATAATGAACAGAAAGCCAAGAAACAAGAATTACCTAACAAAGGTAAAATAAAACATCACATATCACAAGTAGCACATGGGACATAAAAGCCTATTAGTCTAGGACAATTTAGGAGAACAGTCCTATGCAGCAAAAGTCTCTAATCACATAAATTCTGTGAAGTGACTGATGTTTACAATGACAATTCTGAGCCATAAAAACAAACAAACAAACCCTTAAATTATACTCTTTTTGTACTGTTTAAGAAAACAGATGGGTAAACTTTAAATTTTAGAAACATTATGTAAAAATGTTCATACAAAAAAAGTTTTGGCACATAAAAGGATAAGATTCATTTATCTACAAAATAAACAGATGAGAAATATACTATTTGTTAATAATAGCCTAAGGAATGAGGGATTGCTCAAAATAAAATTCTCAAAATTAGGATATACTATAGCTGTCTTTTAGAAAATGATCTATGATAAAGTGTGGTAACATTTGGGGGGCTTCAAACATGGAACTCTCTAGGCTAAGCCAATTCTTGGTGAATAGTCAAAAGAACATCTGATGATTTCTGAAAGCTAGTCAGGCAAATTTTCCACTTAAATGGCTGTACACACTCAAGAAGATATCCTGATTTCACTTTTTAGTTTGTTTTAAGTTGTGACTGCCAAGTAGACAGGTTGATCTGGTTTCTAGCTCCAACTTGCTACATGACCTTGTCCATGTGACTCAATCTCTCTAGCCTTCCTTAGTTTCTTCTTCAGTAAAGTGAAGAAGTTATACAAAATATGACACGATGGTTAACAGACTGAATGCACTAATAAAGTAAACCAAAGAGCTACTACCTTAAGTCTTAAATCTATTTCTTTACTATGTCTAAACATCTATATGTATACTATTTTGATACCATCACAAACTATATGCCACTTTACTGTACATCTAAGGCCTAGAGTAAAAGAAATTATAATCATTTCAGAATCTTTTCCAATGTTTATTATGTGTTACTCTCAGAATATAATAAATTTCTCACGTAATCATTTAAATTAATTTAAAATACCATATAATCAATTATCTTTAACCTGAAAATATATGACTTTTCCACTTCACAACGATAAAAAAACAACATATATGTAGAAGAACGCTCGTGGCAATGTCATTTATAATAGCCAAACACTATCCACCAACAACAGTATGAATGAATCCTGTCATAGTCATTCCAAAGGAATAATATATAATAATGAAAAGGAATGAATATTACATGCAACTATATAGATGATCTCCAAATCGCAATGCTAAGTAAAGGAAAAAAAAATGCATATGATTTCAGACAATGGTGCTCACCAACTGACCCACCCATATCCCATGCTGCCTGGGACCCCACTGAACACCCCACAGCCATTCCAGCATCATATGGTAGCAGGTAAGCACCAACCTGAAGGAAAGCACGAAGGCAGTCATAGTCACCAGTCTTAGGTAAGTATCTAATATGAGCTCTGAGTTTGGTCATAGGGTCCGGATCTCAGCTCCACTACCCCCAGCCACCTTTCTTTCTCTGTGATCAAAGGTGCCAGCTGCCAAGAACTGCTAGACAAGGTGATGGAGACCCTACAGCTGACAGGAATGCTAACACAGGTGCTAGAGGAGGATGGGACCTCCATGGAGAGCAAGGACTTCTTCCAGCTGCTGGAAGAAGACACAGGCCTGATGGTGCTGGAGTTTGGGGAAAGCTGGACCCCAGCAGAAATGGGTACTGTCATATGGGCTGGGCCAGAAGAACCCCAAGCACAGAAAGGACATCACCCTCATCACTTTCAAAACCCTTGGGACTTCTTTGGCAGCCTGACATCAAAGCCACATTCTACAGGCTCTACTCCACAAGCTGACTCTAAAGGACTTGGCCCAAAGAAAGTACTCAGGGGAGCTCCTTCAGTTGGACCTCCATGTTGTCACAAGGCCTGGGCCACATGTTGCTGGGAATTTCCTCCATCATTCACCATTCAGTAGAGGAGGCTAAGCAGTGGCAGCAGCAGCAACAGGGTGGCCTCCATCCCTGCTGAGAAGGAGCTCTGAGCTTCTGCTCCTAAACTTGTCCCAAGAAACACAACGTGTGCACTGTGACAGTATCAGGTTTGGGGTCCTGCAAACAGTGCACACTAGATAATTCACCTGTTTTCCCTCAAAGTCTCTGACCATATTGTGATAGGACCCATCAGCATTAATACCTTCCACCCCTAGCCTATACCCTTTCCTGAAGAATGCTGTCCCTTCCTAGCCATCTTTCCAGCCTCTCACTTACCATGAAAGGCCAAAGCCTGTCCCCAGGCATCCTGATCCCACTCTAATTGCTGCTACATCTAAATTTCTTAGAACCCCTCCTGTCCCTCAGCTCCCCAGTACACTAGAGCGAGTCCTCTTTGACTTTACATTGAGATCTCTAATTCTTTATACCCTTCTCCTCCTAAATAACAAAAACATTTCCAATAAAAATATTAAACTGGTTACAAAAAAATATGTGATTCCATAATGATTAAAAAGAGACAAAAAGTAAACATACTGCTGAGAAATACAGATAAAAATGATAAAGATTATAGAGAGAATATATAAATAATTACCATGAAAATCAGGACATCGGTTACCTCTAAAGAAAAGGAAGATTACATTAAGAGTTTCTGGCCTGCCAGGAATGATCTACAATTACATGGTTGCCTGCTTTATATTTATTCTTTTTACTATACATTTATATTTCTATATGATGGTATGCTTCATAATAAAAGGTTTAAAATGGTATATTTTCTGAAATAATATATTCTTATGGAGAAGGAAAAGAGTGTTCACGTTTTTTGCTAACAATTTTATTTTCTTGGTCTACATTTCTAATTTTTATTGCAACATTTTAATAATAAACAAATAAGTTACTATGCCTAATTCTCCACAACCCTAATTAAGAATAGATTTCATAGGCTTTCCCAATGCCTACAAAAAAAGTCCCAGCCCCTGAAAGAGCATTAGTTATCCTATTAAATCTTTGCTTAGCTCAATGTTGTTTCTGTTACTTCTTTTCAATGAAATGTATGCTTACTTTAAAAAACACATACATTACATCCAAGTAATAATTTTATACAGGCTGCACTCCAAAAAACATCATATTTTATTTAGCTCATGGGTAGGAAGAAAAACACTCTTAACTGTCACACATTTTATATGGCTCCAATTTTGGGAGTCTGTGTATGCATACAGTGTGAGGATTTATGATAGGAAGGACATAGACATGACACTTGAGGTCCAACCCAATGTCACTCTGTGTAAGGCAAGTATGGTTCCCTGTGTGTACTAGAAAACATGGTAGCTGGATTACAGGATGGATACACAAAGCAAGTTGCACTTAAAGTCTACTGTACAAAGTGTAAAACAGGAAGACTCATTCAAAAATAGATCCAATAATGCCTAATTTAAATTATACTGGAGCGATTTTAAATATTTCCTTTGGAAAAACAAAAAATACAGGGAATTAAAATTATTACAAAAAAGATAATAATGAAAAGAATAAAAATAAACTGACTTCATTTATAAACATTATATACACACAATTTAGGAAATCCTAAAAGGTCCATCATCTACAACCATCTTTCGATGTATGTTTGTTATAACTTTTAGATGCCACTCAACAAGTGGACAATGAAATTTAGAAACAAGACTACCAGCCCCTTCATCATACTCCAGATACCAACACAATCATGATGGTATCACCCATTTTAATACAGTTGCTTTTGTTGCATATTGTTGTTTTTCTATGAATGTAGCCAAGGAGTTCCTTCTTCAGTGGGTCCAGCTAACCAGTTATTTGCCCATCTATTAAGTGCCAACTTTAAAAAATTACAGTGTCCAGCAGGGAGCAGCATTACAACATTCATAAGACGTAACTTGAACATGAACCGGACAGAAGAAAAAGGGAAAAAAAGAACCACTTACCATAGGTCTGTTCTACAATACATTCAATTTTTAGGGCAGGTGTAAGGCTTCCAGAAAAAAAAAAAAAAAAAAAAAAACACTTCAAGTATGTTCTCAAAGTATATATGGGTGATCCACGATTTCAGAATTCCTAAAGCAGGAAATAAAAATTATATTAGGTAAAGGATTCCCCCAGCCACGTTATGTAAAATTAGTATATGACTAAATGTCTCTCGTTTTTAAGGTACATATTCCTCTTAGTGGTTCAATGGGATTCTGAATTCAAATATATGATATACTTTGCATAAAATGATTTAAAAAGACCCAGAATATTAAAGTCCTTTATCCACTAGAAAAGTTAAGCAGAAGAAAGTGGATGACATGATATATTAAACCAGAGAGAACAGTGGTCAAGGAATTAAAAGGGTTGACAACAGTTGATATACAATTCTAATATATCAAATTCTAAAGAATTGGCAAGTAACAGGATATAAGATTCATTTCTGCATGCCAGCATGAATATCTGAGGTTAATTTTACCAATGAAAAGGCAGCAGAAAAGTAGTGTATAATGTGGATATGTTAAAACTGATTATTCAAATATTTACTGAATACAAGCAATGCATGTGATAATTGCAGAAAAACTCTGTGACCAGTTAAAAATTTAGTGACAAATGAAAAACATACTATGTTTGATACTATCTTGGATGCCAAATCTGCCTAACAGCCAACTAAAATAGTTCCATGTCAGTTCTTATGACTGGAAAAAAAAAAAAGGGGGATTTTCCCATTATAAAATGAACTTTCAGTTATAAAATAAATAAGTCATGGGGATATAATATACAGTATGGTCAATAATATCGTAATAACTTTGGTGACAGATAATAACTACACTTATCATTTCACAGTACATAAGAATATCAAATAGGTATAATATACACCTGAAACTGTATGTCAATCATACTTCAAAATGAAGTTTTGACTCCATTTTTATTTGAGATGTTAAAGTTTGCTTCATATGTGCTCACATGCAACAATTCAGTGTCTACGCTGAAATACAAATTTTTCCCATTGAAAGAAGATAACATGAATATTCATCTTGGAATATATATAATTTTATATAATTTATGTAATACACACTATCACATATCAATGTAATACTAATAAATAACATGTATTCAAAATTTAACAAGTAATATATAAAATGGTTTCTACTATTTTCTTCTGGCAAAATAACATGAAAACCTTAAGTATATGATACTAAGACTACAGTGACTCTCTAATTATTATTTTAATGAAACCAAAAGAAACTGATATATTTTTATTAATCTTCTACACTTTACTATTAAGCTATTCATGGCATTATTTCTTATATTTTGTCCTCCTTACAGTCTTTCTCTTATCCTATATCTTGCCTTTGCTTGACGCGGGGCTCGAACTCACGGACCGCGAGATCATGACCTGAGCCGAAGTCGGCCGCTCAACCGACTGAGCCACCCAGGCGCCCCGCCTTTGCTTTCATACATTTCATTTTGGGGGCACCTGGGTGACTCAGTCGGTTAAGCGTCCGACTTCAGCTCAGGTCATGATCTCGCAGTTGACGAGTTTGAGCCCCACGTCGGGCTTTGGTCTGACAGCTCAGAGCCTGGAGCCTGCTTCGGATTCTGTGTCTCCCTCGCTCTCTGCCCCTCCACCGCTCATGTTCTATGTCTCAAAAATAAATATAAACATTAAAAAAAAAATTTATTCATTTTTTGTGATATTTCCTTATTCCTACCAGTCCATCTTCTCTCTCTTTTCTAATACATTTCTGTTTCAATCTCAATTATTGTTTTCTCAAACTCCTCTCTTTATGACCCTACCAACTTTTTCCCTTTTATGTTAGGACACTTAAAAGTGAGTTTTTTCTGCAACAGTCTGCTTAAATTATACTCTTTCACCCTTTTATAGGCACTGTCCTAGATCTTAACAATATAACCTGATTGGAAACTCCATAAAATTATAGTTGCTACTTATAGAAATATTTTTCCTCTGATTTATTTAAATATTTGAAGAATTCACTAAACATTTTGGAGTCAATCTCGAAACTGTGAAAAATGTCAAGGACATTTAATCTCACACACTCATTCCAATCAATGAGACCTCCACTATTCTAATAAAGAGGGGATTTAGGATGTTACTACATTAGTATGAACAGATACTGAGTAATAAACTTTTGTAAGTCAACAGAATTTTAGTGCTTTTTATTCATGTGTGTGCATGCACGTGTGCATAATATCCTCATTAAAAAGCAAAGATACATGAAATAAACCCTTACTTCTAATATATATTGTCAAGTCTGAAAAGAATGATTTCCCTATTCAGCACTAATATGAGTATTAACATTAATGGTATTAGTACATTAAAAAATAATTTCATAATATCATAAATGTTGGTTTTTAAAATTATAATTATATAACACATTTATAATATAATTACCTAAAATGAGACTGCAGTGTGTCGAATAGTGTTCCTCCCTCTGCCCTAAATTCATGTCTACCAATAATCTTAGAATGTGACCTTACTGGGATGTAGGGTCTCTGTGGATATAACTAAGGTAAGGATCAATATGAGGTCATTCTAGATTAGGGTAGGCCCTAACTCCAATGTGAATGTTCTCATACAAGACAGAAAAGGACACAGAGAAACATGGAGAAAAGACAATGTGAAAATGGAGGCAAAGATTGGAGTTATGCTGCCACAAGACAAGGAGCAACAGGAGCCATAATAAACTAGAAGAAGCAAGGACGGATTCTCCCCTAGTGCCTTTGGGACAAACATGGCTCTGCTGACACCTTGATTTTGACCTTCTGGTTTCCAAGTAAATTTCTGTTGTTATAAGCCTCCAAGTTTGTGTTAATTTGTTATGGAAATCCTAGGAAATTAATACATATTTTAGTATTTAGAAGTGGAGTGTTGCTCTAACAGACACGTAAATATTAAAAAAGTTTGAAGAGAGCATTGGTAGATTGCCTTGATGAGACTACCATAGAAATAGACATGTTAAGGAGATTCTGGTAAAGGTTCAGAAGGTAGTAGACAGAATGGCAGAGAAAACTATCATCTTAGAGAATACATATACTGGCAAGAACAGAATGTTAAAGAAATACGAACATTACAAGGACTCCTGGTAAAGTCTCAAGAAGGAAATGAGGGATATGTTATTCGACACTGGTGGGAAGGCAATCCCCATTATAAATTAGCAGAAAATCTGGCTGAAATGTGCTCTATTGAGTGAAAAGCAGAATGTTTAAGAATGAATTGTATATTTGGCTGAGGAGACTTCCAAAGTATTAAAGGTGTATTATAGTAAAATGTGAGAGAAAGAGAGAAGAAGGAACTGTTAAGCAAAAAAGAAATCAGTACCAAATGACTTGGACAATTCTGAGGCTATCTAGATTACATAAGATGCTAACATCACAAATCATTAGGAAAATGCAAATCAAAACCACAATCAGATACCACTGCAAACTCACTAGGATGGCTATTATCCAAAAAACAAAAACCAACACAAGTTGCTAAGCACAGGGAGAAACTGGAACCCCTACGTACTGTTACTGAACACAAAATGGTCAGCCACTCTGGAAAACACTGTGGCAGTTCCTCACAAAGTGAGACTTACCATATGATCCAGCAAATTCCACTCCTAGGGATACACCTGAAGAAACTGATAGCAGGGACTCTAGCAGATATTTATACACCAATGTTCTTTTCAGTATTACTCATGATAGGCAAAAGGAAACAACCCAAGTGTCTATCAAAAAAATGCATGAACAAAATGTGCTACACACATACAATGAAATACTATTCAACCATAAAAAGAAATGAAGTTCTGATGCATGATACAAGATGAATGAACTTTGAAAAACACTATGCTAAGTGAAAAACATTATGCAAATGCTAATAAAGAATAATATATGATTCCATTTATATAAGGTACCTAGATATGCAAACTCATAGAGACAGAAAGTAGAATAAAAGTTACCAGAGGATGGAGGAATGGGAAGTTATTGCTCAATGGGGAAAGAGTTTCTGTTTGAGATGATGACAAAGTTTCAAAAATAGTGACAATGTTTATACAACACTGTAAATATACTTAGTGGCACTGAATAGTACCCTTAGAAAAAAATAAAATAGTGAATTTTATCACAAAAAGGATTTTTAGCAATATTTATTTATTTTTGAGAGAGAGCGAGGGGCAGAGAGAGAGACAGAGAAGCAACTCCTCATCCATTCAAGTTTTATCAGGAGATTGCAGCAATTCAGTTGCATCTTCAGGCTCCACTTCTAATTCTAGTTTTCTTGCTATTTCTACCACATCCATAGTCACTTTCTGAAGGTTTGAAACCCTCAAAGTCAACCATGAAGGCTGGAATTAACTTCTTCCAAACTCTTAACGTTGACATTTTGACCTCTTCCCATGAATCATTAATGTTGTTAATGTCATCTAGAATGGCAAATCCTTTCCAGAAGGCTTTCAGTTTATTTTGCCCAGATCCATCAGAGGAATCACTATCTATTGCAGTTACAGCCTTATGAAATATATTTCTTAAATAATAAGGCTTGAAAGTTGAAATTACTCCTTGATCCATGGGGTGAAGAATGGATGCTGTGTTAGCAGGCATGAAAACATTCACCTCATTGTACGTCTTCATCAGAGCTCTGGGGTGACCAGATACATTGTCAATGAGCAGTAACACTTTGAAGGAATCTTTTTTTGTGAGAAAACCTTAAACTTAAAATATTCAGTAAACTATGTTGTAAATAAATGTGCTGTCACCCAGGGTTTGGTGTTCCCTTTACAGAGCACAGACTGAATAGATTTAGCATAATTCTTAAGGGCCCTAGATTTTCAGAATGATAAATAAGCACTGGCTTCAACTTCAAGTCGTCAGTTGCATTAGCCCCTAACAAGAGAATCAGCCTGTCCTTAGAAGCTTTGAGGCCAAGCACTGACTTCTCCTCTCTACCTATGAAAGTCCCAGATGGCATCTTCTTTCAATAGAAGGCTATTTTGTCTATGTCTATATTGAAAATCTAGTTTAGTGTGACCACCTTTGTTAATGATCTTAGCTAGATCTTCTCAATAGTGTTGCAGCTTCTACATGAGCTCTTGCTGCTTCACTACATACTTCTATGTTATAAAGACAGCTTCTTTCTTCAAACCTCACAAACCAACCTCTGCTAGCTTCAAGCTTCTTCTGAAGGTTCCTCATCTCTCTCAGCCTTCACAGAATTGAAGAGAGTTGGAGCCTTGACCCGGATTAGGCTTTCAGCATATCTTGGCTTTCAACATGCCTTCCTCTCTAAGCCATATCTGGCTTTTGATTTAAAGTAAGAGATGTAGGGTCATCTCTCTCTCTCTCTCTCTCTCTCTCTCTCTCTCAAAAGTAAAATAAAATCTTTAAAAAAAATAAGTGAGAGATGTGGGATTTCCCTTTCACCTGAGTACTTAGAGGCCACTGTAGGGCTATTAACTGGCCTCATTTCATATTATGTCTCAGAGAATAGGGTGGCCCAAGGAGATTGAGAGATGGAAAATGGCTGGGACTAGGCAGAACACATGTAAGATTAATTGGTTAAATTCACTGTCTTATATGGGCACAATGTGTGATGTCCCAAACAATTATAATAGTACCATCAAAGGTCACTGATCACAGATCACCATAACAAATAATAATGAAAAAGGCTGAAATATTGTGAGAACTACCAAAATGTGAAACAGAGGCACAAAATGAGCAAATGCTGTTGGAAAAATGGTGCCAGTAGACTTTCTCATTGCAGGGTTGCCACAAGTCTCCAATTTGTAACAAATGCACTATCTGTGAAGCACAATAAAGTGAAATAAACCAAGGGATGCCTACAATACAAAATGGCCTTTACCTTTGTTTTTAACTTTCCATTTGGAGAATGAAAAATATAAAAAGTAAGACATGACATTAAAATTCTAAAGATTTTTTAAAATTTTAATCAACATCCATTACCCTACAGTTCTGCAGATTACCGATATAGACAGTCTTGATTGGGTTCTTTGCTCAGGGTATCACAAGGCCAAATATCAGGATTTCAGACTGAGCTCTTCTCTGGAGTCACTGAGGAGCAATCCACCACCAACCACTTCTAGGTTGCTGGCAGAACCCTGTTTCTTGCAACTGAGATATAGTCTAAGGTTCCCTCTTTTTGCTTGTTACCAGCTGAGGGCATCTCTCATCTCCTTAAGGTTTCCTATATTCCTTTTCCCATGCTGTCTTCATCTTCAGACCCAGCATGTTACAACTTCCTCTTCTGTTACCAGGTGGAGAATATTCTTTTTTTCCCCTGAAAGTCTCATGATTAGATCAGGCTCAACATGGTCAGTTTCCCCATCTTTAGGTCAACTGTGCCATGTGAAAACATAATTAGGGAAGTGACATCTAAGAACGTTCACATGTTCCAGGGCTTAGGGTGGGCCATCACTGGGAAGCCAAATTCAATCAGATTCTAAAGATTTTTAAAAGCAAACCTTTTATTAAATTATTAAAGATCTTGTTTCAGTGCTGGACAATCCTGATAAAAAAGTTCTTTAATCTGAGTTGAAATTAAAATTTCTATGCTCTGGAGAAACAAAGGGTCTTATTTCCCTCTCACCAGATTAACACAGGCCTTAGGAAACTCAAAATTATTCATCTCTGTGTTAAATATATTGCACTTACTGTCTCAGTTGTTTCATATCACATTTTCTCACCATCCTAGTCACTATGGATATATAACCCATTTTAGCAAGGGAAATATGCCTCATTTCTAGTGCTAATATTCATAAATTGGCTAAATAAAGAGCTACCTTTATGGAGGACACTGAGTTTGGATACAAGTGCAACTACTAAATAAGAGCATGGATTTTTGTCATCAGACAGCTCTGTTGTGAATCCTAGTTCTACCACTTAGTAGTTACAGGACTATGATGACTAATTTTGTGTGTCAACTTGACTGGACTATGGGGTACCAAAATATCTAGTCAAACAATATTCTGGGTGTTCCTGTGAGGGTGCTTCTGGAATAGATTAACATTTAGATTATCAGACTGAGTAAAGCAGATTGCCATCGCTCACATGAGTATGCCTCAACCAATCCGTTGAAGGCCTGAATAGAATAATAGGCTGACCCTCAGGCCAGTAAAAGGGGGTGAAAAGCATCAACATACTAGAGATTTTGAAGAATTTCTATAAGATATAATGTATGAAATCATAGTGATAGGTAGGTTAGGGTGGAAATGACAGAGTGGAGTAGTTCTGAAAGAGGTGGTAAGGCCTACAAAACATAAAAAGTACGCTGACCCCTGGCCAAGCACACACAAAGAATGTTTCAGGAAAGATAGGACTTTTTTTCTTGTGATTCCAAAGGGGTTGTGGGCTGAATCAACAGTTATGGAGATTAGCATACTTAAAAAAGGTAAAAACTTCCTGATATGGTGCCTGGAAACCTAGGGAAGAATCCTCCTTATCTGGTTATTAGAGAAGCGCCTGGCCTGTCTGCTTATTTATTCTGAGCAAAGCACACTAATAAGTAAATCCTACCTACCTACCAAAAAACTCCCCATAAATATTCTTTCCATTTAGGGTAAAGATTTGCTATGGAATCAAGAAAAAAACTTATTCCAATAATCTATATTATTCAACTGGTCATATATTAACATGATGGACATCCAAGGATCACCAACATTTAAGGAAACCACAAGAATGAAAAAGTCCCATGATGAAAAAAAGAACAAACAACTCTAGAGATAACAGGTAATTCGAGGGAAAAAGAAAGAAAAAGAATTCTAATTAACATCTTCAGAAAAACTGGATATTGTACCTACAAAACAAGAAGCGTATGAAAGAATAGAATTAAAAGAACAAAGAGTATAGTTTAAAGAAATTTAATAGAATGCCTATCCACCACCATCTCCCCCGCCCCCACCCTGCAACATACAGAAAAACTTGAAAAGTTGGAACAAAAGTTGAAGAAATACAGAGTAATAACCCAGTGTGGGTGATAATCTCTTTCAAAATAGTACAGGAAAAGAGACTCCTCTGTCCTCTCCAACACACACACACACACACGAGGAAAAAATAATGGAAAGGACCCAGACAATACAGAGCAGGAGAAAAAATATATATATATACTACTAAGTACATCTTTGATCTAGAGTAGAAGTTGTCAAACTTGGGCCAACAAGCCAAATCCTGCCAGCACCACTTTAGCAATTAAGGTTTTACTGTAATACAGAATGCTTATATGTTTACATGTTCTCTGTGGCTGCTTTCCTACTAACTACAACAGCAGAGTTAAGTTGCAACAGGGACCATATGGTGTGCAAAGCCTAAAATATTTACCATTTGGTCTTTTACAGAAACATTTGTCGAATCTTGATCTATAGCTATGCTGTCCAATATAGTAGCAACTAGCCAAATGCAGTGTTTACATTTAAATAATAAAATTAAAACTTCAGTTCCTCAGTCATGTCAACCACACTGTAAGTGCCCAACAGCCATATGTATTTAATGGTTATTGTACTGGACACTGTAGGCATAGAACATTTCCATCAACAGAAGAAATTCTGCTGGACATGGCTTATTTGGAAATTACTACAATAGATTACTAGAACTGTATTTTAATTATTGCTTTAAAAAGTACTATAGTGAAAAAATAAACATATAGGTAAGAGAAGCAGGAAGAAAGATTAAATTCAGAAAAAGATAAATTAGTAATGTTAGAAATGGAAATCATTAATGCATAAACCTAAGATGTCATTCTATGAAAATACCTTTAAAATATATATATATATATATATTTTAAAGGTATTT